>NW_026087101.1:0-8165 GCF_022539395.1 Myiozetetes cayanensis
CCACGCTCATCCCATGAAGGACTGACCCCATGGAGGAGGGACCCATGGGACAGCAGGGTGGGAGAGCTGCTGCCCGAGGGATGGACTCACTGGAGAACTCCATCCAGGACTGTCTCCTGTGGGAGGGACCCCAGGGTAGCAGGGAAGGATCCAACTCCTCTCCCTGAGCAGTGACAGGAACAACAACTGACTGTAACCCCCATTCCCATCCCCCTGCACTGCTGAGGAGAGGAGGGAGAAGGTGAAAGGAGGGATGTGGGGAAGGCGTTTATCAGACTGTTTTATTTCTCACTCTTTGGCTTTTATCCTCTTAGTAATAAATTTAAGTACTATCCCTACTTTGAGTCTGTTTTACCTGTTAGTAAGTGACTTTCTCCCAACCCTTATCTCTACTCAGGAATCCTCAGCTGTTTTTTTTTTCTCTCCTCTGTGGAGTTGCAGAGGGAGGGGAAGGTGACAGCTTTTAGTGGGTGTTTGAAATCCAGCCAGGTTCAACCCACTAAACCAACCCATGTGCTTGAGGCCCTTTCGTGATGTCACAGCCCACCCTCTCTGTTCCGGAATAGCCCTTGGCAACCAAAGAACCAACACCCCACAAGGGCAGAATGCAGCCCCACCCATGTGCCAGTTTAGGATGTCCTGACCTGACCTCTCCATTCTGGAATAACCCCTGGAAACCAAAGAACCAACGCCCCACACCCCCACAGTGCAGCCCCACCCATCTGCCATGGGACTCTTTGGGAAGTCACGGCCTTTCCCCCAGGAAAGAAAGCCTGTAACCTTCGGGTTTCAGGTGCAGTTGGTGGGACACCCTGGGCACTCCATGGGCAGCAAGAGCTTTCTGTCCTGCCACCTTTTGTCTGGCAGGAATCTTTGTCCAGATTCAAATTTGGCAGTCGGACTGACAATTCCAGCGCGGGGCTCCTGCAAGTGAACAACAGCCCTGCCCTCCAGGAAAGAAACCCCTTCCCCTCCGTCTCTTTTCCTGTTCCTTCAAATACAACCTGCAGGACAGCTTTCTGCCATCTCTTCTCTTGGGAATTGTGAAGATAGAACAGCTCCCACATTTTCTCTCACCCCCCCCACAATTGCTATAAGTTGAGAGATCGTTTATGCAGAAAAAAGAGATTTGATTAGGGAGAATAATATTAAGATTTCTTTCTAGCAAGATTAAAACTAAAGGACTATATCTACAACAATTCTAATTAGGTAAAAGTACTATGTATTGTGGAGAGCCTTGCTCGAGAATGGTTACATGACCGAGGTCATAAATCTGCAGATACTCTGCAACTGATACAGATAGCGGACGGAAAAGGACAAGGGAACAGGATGAAGCTGTCCTGGAGATAAGAAGGAAGAAAATCAAGAAGGGCCTGCTCTACTTCAAGGATGTTTATGTCTAGAAACTGACATTTATGGCTTTAAAATATGTAGCATATTCTGTTGTTTATCCTACTTCAAACTATGTATTGCCAAAGAGTTTTTAACCAATCATAGTGAGTTTCTTTGTTCTATATAACCAATGATTATGTAGTAAACAACTAATGTGGACCAATCAGAACTTTACAAGTATAGATTGTAACGTATATAAACAGTACTACTGAATCAATAAATCGAGACGTAAAGCATCACCCTTGCTCGTGTCTCCCAGCGTTTCGCGACAATGTATTTATAAAAATACCCCTCCTCCTTTGTACCAGTTCAGGAGGACAAGGAGTCTCTTTCTCTCTCTTTCTGGAGCTCCAGGTGTTTTAAATAACTTTGCAGCACTCAAAAGTTCTTCTGTTATCTCTAGGATAACAACTCTGATTTGTTGCAGCTGGAACTGTTTTTCTTTCTCTCTCTTCTATGTTGGCCTCAGGGCTGGGCCTACCCTCCTGCTGGGTTAAGACCAGAGGCCAGGGGGTTACCCAGGCCCTTTAGGGTCTTCCATGGACTGCAAAGAGACACTTGCCTACCATGGATCTTCATCACAGAATCCCAGGGGATAATGGCTTTTGAGTCCACACCTGTTTCCTGTGGGGTCCCTTCCCACAGGAGAACAGTCTTTGAGAGACCTCTCCAACATGGGTTTATCCCTTGGACAACAGGTCTTCCATTCTCTGCTGTCCCTCAGGGTCACAAATTCAGCTTCACTAGCATGGATCCCTCACTGGGATCCCAACACCCTAACCGAGCTGTTTCGCTCCAGTGTAGGTCTCTCTCTCTCTCCATGGCCTACAAGTCTCCAGCAGGACTCTGTTTCATTTCAGGCTTCTCATGAAGTCTCAGCTTCCTTGTGCATCCACTTACTTCAGTGTAAGTAACTCCTCTATGAGCTGCATGGGGGTCTCCTCACCCCAGTAAACTTCCACAGGTGGCAGAGTTTTATTTTTTAGACTTTTCCCTGATGAATTGGGGGGGGAGAAGCAGCCCCTCCCCCTTCGAACTTCTCTCCTGCTGCTGCCAGCTTTGACCTTGGGTACTTTGTTATCTCTCTGCTGGAATTCCTCCTGCAGCGTTTCTCGTCCAAGCAGTCAGTCCTTCTCTAAAGTTCTTTTTTTTCTCTACTCTGTTACATAAGAGAAGGGGGTTTTCACTGCCACACCCGCCTCCGGCCCAGGGCCGGGGGAGAAGGGGACCTTGGCCCCCTTGGGGCCTGCCTCCTCTCCTACATGGCTACATTTTATCTGTGCCACCACCTTCTCTTCTGTTTTCCTAAATATGTAATTGGCAGAGAGTTACTAAAGCTTTTAATTGGCTTTTTCTCTGGAAACCCACCTGGAAAAAACTATTTTCAGCCCAGGTCGGGGGGTGCTGGTAGGCAAACTCATGACACCTGTGATCCGTCAGTGCTTTGGGCAATGCTCTATTCTGGTGGAATGTTGCCATTTCACCTTTTGCCAAGCTCCCTTTTTTGCTAAAGCTTCAAGGACCTCCTGAGATAACGTGTGGGGCATCTTTTCCCTTGTGATATCCCTCAAGGTTAAAAGAACTGAAGGACGTTTCAAAATACGCAGAGCTCAGAGATTCTGGCATCTTATATATTTTTTTTAAAGTAAAAGCACTTTGATGAGCTCGTAGCTCAAATCTGGGGTCTTACAGTCAGCATCCCTGGAAGTGTTGAGAAAACATTGAGCTGTGGCACTTTGGGACACGGTTCAGTGGTGAAGATGCCAGTGTTGGGTTAATGGTTGCACTCCATGATCTCAGAGGTCTTTTCCAACCTTAACAATTCTTTGATTCTGTGGTGACTCAACCACTTCCCTGGACATTCTGTTCCAATGCTTGATAACCCTCAGTCATCCCTTTGATGCTGCAGCCAAGGAAACTCATGGAATGAAGGGGCCATTGTGACCCTGCAGGGCCTCAGGGAACCTTGTCTGTTGGGAAACACAAAGGGATGTGTGGGGGTGTTTCACTGACATACCAGGAGAATTTTGGAGAGGGACCTTTACACACCCAGATCTTGATGTGTCCACACATCTCTGCTTTGGTGTGGGTGTGAATTTACTGTGATGTGAGTGTTGTTATTGAGAAATATAATTCAGTCACTGTTAAAATTTTAGCAAATGCTATTTAATCACTTCATAACTGTTAAGTTCGTCAATAATAAAATGCTACTAATTTCTGTTGCCCCCTTGTGTTTGTGTCCAAATCCTTTGCAATCTGACTATCCTGCATCCCAAGGCTCTGTGAAAATCTCTCCCTTTCATTAAAAAAAAATAAAAATAAAATAAAAAAAAAATATCTGTATTGTCCACTTTAAAATCTTCCTCCTTAGCTAAACTACAAAACAACTCCAATTAGTTGTTGAAGACTTGAAAACATGAAGATAATTAAAGGGAGGAAAATAATTTGGTTTTCTTTATTTTAATGAGCCCCACAGTGTGTTTAAAGAAAAGTCCTTTGTTCTCAACTACTGAGAGAAGATTGAAGAAGCTGCTCAAGAAGTCAGAAGGCAAACTCCCAGTCTCTTGAAGCATTGCTGGGCCCCACTGAGGGTAGGCACTGACAAAGCCTCCCCAGGGACTCCTTCGAGCAGATCCTTGCAGGTCAGGAGTGCAGGCAGACAAAGGAAAGTGGCTTGTGGTGGCCTGAGGGGCAGAGGCAGCTGCCAGAGCCAAGGGCACAAAGGCCTGGGTGCCTTTGGGCCTTGCAGCCCTGCCAGAGCCCTTGGCCATCTCTGCTGCAGGCTGTGCTCCCCTGGCCCTGCTGCTCCTCTGGCCTTGCAGGTTGCACACACCCCTCCTGCTTTCCCACCCCCCTCCCAGCAGCATTTCTGGGCCCTCCCTGATGGCTCTGCTGTCCCCCAGCTCTGGCTGCTGCCATATGCACTTGGCCTTCTTGGCTTGGATGCTGAGCCCCTGTGCCCCAGGACATCCCTGACAGAGCCCAGGCCCTTCTGCTGGGGGTCCCTGCAGAGCTGAGCAGATCCAGGTCACCTCCCATTGCTCTGCCAACCCCTTGGGGCTGCTCTGGGCCCTGCAGGTCCTTGCCCTGCTCCCAAGGGCTCTGGGGGTGCTTCATGGTCAGGGCTTGGACTTTAGAGCTCAGGGTGGGGATTGGGCAGAATTTTGGCAGGTTTGTTCTTCTGCTGACAGTTCATGATGAGGAGAAGAGCTTTTTGGGCTGGGTCAGAATTAAAGCTTGGCTTTTCATACTTGTAATACAGGTTTGGGATTGGGGTTGACATTGGAAGACAAATAAGAGTCTGGAGTTCTGGGTTTGGCCTTTTCCTGCCTTGGAATGAGAACAGTGTATTATTTTCAATCAGTAGGGCAGCACTTTTGGGGAGTGATGGGTCTTGAGGTTACAAAGAGGGTAAAAGTCCACCAGGAAAATTTTCACAGTCTGTGTTTCTGACTATTCCTATGATATTTCAGGAGAAAATTAGAAGTGATTTCATTCTAGAGGTCAATGTTGAAGCAGCCCAGTCTGCTCTGGCCCCTCAGCAGTGCCTACCCCAGGGAACTGCAGAGCTCTGGGCACTCCCCCCACAGCCCCAGCCCCTCTGAAGGGCACAGCAGCTCCTGGGGCACAGAGAGGAGTCTCAGCATCCCCATCAGTTCAGGGGCTGGACACAGCATGGCAGCAGCAAATGGAGCTGAGGGCAACTGCAGGAGCCCTGGTGTCATCTGCAGGAGATGCCCAGCACAGCCTGACTGTGCCCCTCAGTGCCAGCCCCTCTGCCCAGCCAAGCACAGAGTCCTGGCCCAGGGACAGAGCAGCCTGTCCCCAGGGGGGCTGCAGAAAGAGCTTTCTCTGTGCCATGGATTCCTCTGTGCAGGCACAGAAATGCTGCCTTGCCCTTCTCCAGGCACATCTCTTTGCCCAGGGCAGTGTGTCCAGGCTGCCTTGGGCACTTGCAGATCCCAGCCTGGGATCCCTGCAGGGCCCTGAGCTGGAGGGGCTGCTCTGCAGAGGGAGGGGCTGTGGCACCCTGGGCTGAGCCTGCCCTGGCCATGCTGGTCAGGCTGGGAAGCAGAGCCAGCAGGATGGAGATCACTGCTGCTGAACTCATTTCCAACCTTTCAGAAGGCTCAGTAGCCATGGACAAGGCAGGGCAGGATTATGGGGTGTCTCCAGTGGCACAAAGGAGTCAAGGGGCTGCTGGGACACTGCAGGGCCTCCTGGAGCCAAAGGAACCCAGGGACACTGTGGAATCTCATGGAATCAAAGGGCTATTATGACATGTGGGGCTCATGGAACCAAAGGGACCCTGTAACAGTGACAGGGGTGACATCAGACTGTGACCTGTCACTGCTGGGGTTTCACAGGGCTCCATCTTGGGCCCTGTGCTCTCCAACATCTCCATCAATGACTTGGACACAGCACTGGAAGGGACACTGAGCAAGTTTGCAGGTGACCCAAAACTGGGAGGAGCTGCTGAGCCCCTGCAAGGCAGGAAGGCCCTGCAGAGAAACCTGGACAGATCCGAGGACTAGGAATCTCCAACCATGGGAAGTTCAACAGGGGGAAGGACCGGATCCTGCCCTGGGATGGGGCAACCCCAGCTCGATGGACACCCTGGGAATGAGAGGCTGGGAAGCAGTGCCGGGAAAGGGCCCTGGGGGTGCTGGTGGGTGCCAGTTGGCCCTGAGTCAGTAGTGCCCTGGCAGCCAGGAGGGCCAAGCCTGTGCTGGGGGCATCAGGGAGGGGATTGTCCCTCTCTGCTCTGCCCTGGGGCGGCCTCACCTGCAAGATTGGGGCAGTTTGGGGGGACACAATGGAAGGGAGAGATTGAGCCATTGGAGAGTGTCCAAAGGAGGCCACGAGGATGGGGAAGGGCCTTGATTTGAAGGCGTGTGAGGACACTGAGGAGATTTGGTGTGTTCAACTGGAGAAGAGGAGACTGAGGGGAGACCTCACTGCAGTCACAACTTCCTGAGTAGGGGTAGAGGAGGAGCAGGCCCTGAGCTCTGCTCTGGGGGGACCAAGGACAGGACTGAGGGAATGGCCTGGAGTTGTGTCAGGGGAACTTTAGGGTGGATCTTGGAAAAAGGTTCTTCCCCAGAGGGTGGTTGGGCACTGAACAGGCTCCCCAGGGCAGTGGGCACAGCACCAAGGCTGACACAGCTCAAGGAGTGTTTGGATGATCCTCTCAGGCTCATGGTGTGACCCTTGGGGATGGTTCTGTGCAGGGCTAAGGGTTGGACTGGATGATCCTTGGGGGTCCCTTCCAACTCAGCGTATTCTGTGACTCTGTGATTATCAACCCTGTGTTCAGCACAAATCCAAAACCCAATCCCCTGCCATGGGGAAGAAATTTAACTGGACTCCCCCTGAAACCAGCACACCCATTATGGGCTCTCACAGAAACATCCCACAGTCCATTTGCCACCTGGAACCAGTGACTCTGAGTTCCTGCTTCCCCAGCCCCAGGGATGGTGTCCTTGTCTGCTCATTCCTCCACACTCTCTTCTCAGTGATGGCATCTTAACCAGACAAGCCCCTGTGAATAATTTCCTTCTAAATCTTCAATTCTTCTGTGGTTAATTAGACAGATCTTAGAGTGTATTCAAGGTGAATATATTGTAATAAAGAAGCAATGAGAAAATATTTCCTTTTTGATGTCCTGTTCACTTTTTTCCTGTTTATACATTCATATCAGCAATCCCCAGTGATATTGATCCCAAGCACCTCCTAATTCAGTCTGAATAGATAAAAAAATCAAGACACTTTGTGTCTGAGAATCCATCAGACTTTATCCCTATCCCCACCCCACCATTCCCTCATCAAACCCCTGGGACTTAAAGAAGTCTTGGGCAAATCTGAGCTTCCTCCACTAAAGGCTGGACCTGCAGGTTTCAGCTCCTTGGCACCAACTCCCACCTGCTTGGCTTGGAGAAAGAGCTGCACAAGACAGTGGGTTTCTGTGCCTGGGTTTTGGTTGCGTGGGGGGCTCCAGGTGTGGCTTCTGTTAGAATCTGCCAGAAGCTTCCCCTGTGCCATGGAGTCAATGCCAGCTGCTCCAGGATGGAGTTCCTGCCACTGGCCAAGGCTGAGTCACTTAGGAGTGACAGGAACACCTCTGGGATAACATATTTCAGAAGAGAGGAGAATTGCACAGAAAAAATTTCAGCCTGGAAAGAGCAGAGTGAGAACATGGGATAACAACACAGACACCAAGGTCAGTGCAGAAGGAGGGGCAGGAACAGGGGAAGGACTCAGAGCTGAGGCCCCTGCAGCCCCTGGGGGAGCATCGGGGTGCAGAGACCTCCCCTGCAGCCCCTGGAGGCTCCCACGCTGGAGCAGGGGATGCAGGAAGGAGGCTGTGACTCCGGGCCTGCCCTGCTGGCAGGGACCTGCAGCCCGTGCAGAGGGAAGCCCAGGCTGGAGCAGGTTTTCCCCAGCTCATCCCTGAAGGACTGACCCCATGGAGGAGGGACCCACGGGACATCAGGGTGGGAAGAGCTGCTCCCTGAGGGATGGACTCACTGCAGAGGTCTATCCAGGACAGTCTCCCGTGGGAGGGACCCCATGGGAGCAGGAAAGGATCCAACTCCTCTCCCTGAGCAGTGACAGAAACAACAACTGACTGTAAAACCCATTGCCATCCCCCTGCACCGCTGGGGAGAGGAGGGAGAGCTGAGAAGGAAGGAGGGGTGGGGGGAAGGTGTTTTTAAGACTGTTTTATTTCTCACTCTTTGGCTTTTATCCTGTTAGTAATAAATTTAAGTACT
>NW_026087102.1:0-8143 GCF_022539395.1 Myiozetetes cayanensis
AAAATCCCAATTTAATCCAAATTAAATTCAAATAAATTCAAATTAAATTCAAATAAATTCAAATTAAATTCAAATTAACTCGTATTAAACCCCCCAACCCCCCCCCCAGGACCCAATAAATCCCAATTTAATTCAAATTAAATTCAAATTAATTCAAATTAAACCCCCCCAAACCCCCCCAGGACCCAATAAATCCCAATTTAATCCGAATTAAATCAAATTAAACCCAATTTTCCCCCAATTTTACCTGTCCCTGGCGCAGGTGGTAGGAGAGCAGCCGGACGTGGACGGGCCCCGGCCCGGTGTGAGCCGCGGGGGGGGCGATGGTGACGCTCTGAGAGGGCTCCAGAACCGAGGGGAGCTCCAGGGGCTCGGGGGGCACGGCCAGGGCCCGGCACACCCCAACCTGCACCGCCGTCAGGCTGGCCACGGACTGGGGGAGAGGGAAATAAAGTCAGGGGACACAAAAAAATTCAAAAATAGGAAAAAATCCCAAAAAAACCCGAAAAAAACCCAAAAAAACCGGAAAAAAATGGCCAAAATAGACCCCAAACCCGAAAAAAATGACTAAAATAGACTCCAAAACCCCCCAAAATAGACTCAAAAACCCCCAAAATAGACTAAAAAAAACCAAAAATAGACTCAAAACCCCCCAAAATTGACTCAAACCCCCCCCAAACAGCCCCAAAAAAACCCCACAAAACACCCCAAAAAACCCTGATCGGGAACCCCCCAAAAAAAGATCAAAATAGCCCCAAAAACGCCTTCCCCTCCCCCCCCAACCTGCACCGCTGTCAGGCTGGCCACCGACTGCGGGGGGGCAAAAAAAAGGGTCAGGGGACACCAAAAAAATTCAAAAATAGGAAAAAAATCCCAAAAAATCCCGAAAAAACCCAAAAAAACCCCCAAAAAATGACCAAAATAGACCCCAAATCCGAAAAAAAGGACCAAAATAGACCCAAAACACCCCAAAATAGACTCAAAAACCCCCAAAATAGACTCAACCCCCCCCCCCAAAATGACTAAAATAGACCCCAAACCTGAAAAAAAGGACGAAAAAAGACCCCAAACCTGAAAAAAAAGGACGAAAAAAGACCCCAAACCCCAAAAAAATGACCAAAATAGACCCAAAAGCCCTCAAAATAGACTCAAAAACCCAAAAAAAAAGGACCAAAATAGACCAAAAAGCCCCCAAAATAGACCCAAAACCCCCCAAAAAAGGACCAAAATAGACCCCAAAACCCGAAAAAATGACCAAAAGCCCTCAAAATAGACTTAAAACCCCTCAAATAGACTCAAAAACCCCCAAAATAGCCCCAAAAACGCCTTCCCCTCCCCCCCCACCTGCACCGCTGTCAGGCTGGCCACGGACTGGAGAGGGGAAAAAATGGGTCAGGAGACACAAAAAATACAAATATAGCAAAAAATTAAAAAAAACCTGAAAAAAACAAAAAAAAAAAAAACGAAAAAATGACCAAAATAGACCCCAAATCCGAAAAAAAGGACCAAAATAGACCCAAAACCCAAAAAAAATGACCAAAATAGACCCAAAACCCCCTAAAAAATTACCAAAATAGACCCCAAAACACCCCAAAATAGACTCAAAACCCCCCAAAATAGATTCAAAAACCCCCAAATAGACTCAAAAACCCCAAAATAGACTTAAACACCCCCAAAATAGACTCAAAACCCCCCAAAATAGACCCCAAACCCGAAAAAAAGGACCAAAATAGACCCCAAAACCCGAAAAAAATGACTAAAATAGACCCCAAAACCCCCCAAAATAGACTCAAAAACCCCCAAATAGACTCAAAAACCCCCAAAATATACCCAAACCCCCCAAAAAATGACCAAAATATACCCCAAAACCAGAAAAAAAGGACTAAAATAGACCCCAAAACCTGAAAAAAATGACCAAAATAGACCCCAAAACCCGAAAACAAGGACCAAAATAGCCCCAAAAATGCCTTCCCCTCCTCCCCCACCTGCACCGCAGTCAGGCTGGCCACCGACTGGAGAGGGGAAAAAAAAGGGTCAGGGGACACAAAAAAATACAAATATAGCAAAAAATCCCAAAAAAACCCGAAAAAAACCCAAAAAAACCCGAAAAAAATGACCAAAATAGACCCCAAATCCGAAAAAAATTGACTAAAATGGACCCCAACCCCCCCAAAAAAGACCAAAATGGACCCAAAACCCTGAAAAAAATGACCAAAATAGACCCAAAACCCTAAAAAAATAGACCCCAAAACCTCAAAAAAATGACCAAAATAGACCCCAAAACCCCCCAAAAGTGACCAAAATAGACCCCAAAACCTGAAAAAAATGACCAAAATAAACCCAAAACCCGAAAAAATTGACTAAAATAGACCCCAAAACCTCAAAAAAATGACCAAAGTAGACCTCAAAACCCAAAACCAAGGACCAAAATAGCCCCAAAAACGCCTTCCCCTCCCCCCCCACCTGCACCGCTGTCAGGCTGGCCACGGACTAGGGGGGGGGGAAAAATGGGTCAGGGGACACCAAAAATTCAAAAATCCCCATCAAAAAACTCCAAACTGCAAAAAATCCCGAAAAAAAACCCAAAAAATGACGAAAATAGACCCAAAACCCGAAAAAAATGACCAAAATAGACCCCAAATCCCTCAAAATAGACTCAAAACCCCCCAAAATAGACTCAAAACCCCCCCAAAATAGACCCAAAACCCGAAAAAAATGACCAAAATAGACCCCAAAACGTGAAAAAAAATGACGAAAATAACCCCAAAACCCGAAAAAAGGACTAAAATAGACCCCAAAACCCCCCTAAATAGACCCCAAACCCGAAAAAAATGACCAAAATAGACCCCAAACCTGAAAAAATTGACTAAAATAGACCCCAAAACCCGAAAAAAAGGACTAAAATAGACCCAAACCCCCCAAAAATTGACTAAAATAGACCCAAACCCCCCAAAAAATGACCAAAATAGACCCAAAACCCCAAAAAATAGACCCCAAAACCTCAAAAAAATGACCAAAATAGACCCCAAAACCCGAAAAAAATGACCAAAATAGACCTCAACCCCCCCCAAAAAAAGACCAAAATAGACCCAAAAACCCCCCAAAATAGATTCAAAAACCCACAAAATATACCCAAACCCCCAAAAAAATGACCAAAATATACCCCAAAACGCGAAAAAAATGACTAAAATAGACCCAACCCCCCAAAAAATTGACTAAAATAGACCCCAAAACCCAAAAATTTTGACTAAAATAGACCCCAAAACCCTAAAAAAATAGACCCCAAAACCTCAAAAAAATGACTAAAATAGACCCCAAAACCCCCAAAAAATGACTAAAATAGACCCCAAAACCCGAAAAAAATGACCAAAATGGACCCAAAACCCCCCAAAAATGACTAAAATAGACCCCAAAACCCCAAAAAATTGACTAAAATAGACCCAAAACCCCCAAAAAATGACCAAAATAGAACCCAAACCCCCCAAAAAATGACTAAAATAGACCCAAAAACCTGAAAAAAAATGACCAAAATAGACCCAAAACCCGAAAAAAAGGACCAAAATAGACCAAAAAGCCCTCAAAATAGACTCAAAATCCCCCAAAATAGACCCCAAAACCCAAAAAAAGGACCAAAATAGACCCCAAAACGTGAAAAAAATGACTAAAATAAACCCAAACCCCCTCAAAATAGACTCAAAAACCCGAAAAAAATTACTAAAATAGACCCCAACCCCCCAAAAAATGACTAAAATAGACCCCAAAACCCGAAAAAAAGGACTAAAACAGACCCCAACACGTGAAAAAATGACCAAAATAGACCCCAAACACCCCAAAAAATGACTAAAATAGACCCCAAAACCCGAAAAAAATGACTAAAATAGACCCCAAAACCTGAAAAAAATGACTAAAATAAACCCAAAACCCCCCAAAAATTGACTAAAATAGACCCCAAAAACCTGAAAAAAATGACCAAAATAGACCCCAAAACCCCCAAAAAATGACCAAAATAGACCCCAAAACCTCAAAAAAATGACTAAAATAGACCCCAAAACACCCCAAAATAGACTCAAAAACGCCCAAAAAAATGACCAAAATAGACCCCAAAACCCCCCAAAAAATGACCAAAATAGACCCCAAAACCCAAAAAAATTGACTAAAATAGACCCAAAACCCGAAAACAAGGACCAAAATAAACCCAAAAGCCCTCAAAATAGACTCAAAAGCTGAAAAAAATGACTAAAACAGACCCCAAAACCTGAAAAAAAAGGACCAAAATAGACCCCAAACCCCTCAAAATAACCTCAAAACCCCCAAAATAGACTCAAAAACCCCCAAAAAATGACCAAAATAGACCCAAACCCCTCAAAATAACCTCAAAACCCCCAAAATAGACCCCAAAACCCGAAAAAAATGACTAAAATAGACCCCAAACCCCCTCAAAATAGACTCGAAAACCCCCAAAATGACTAAAATAGACCCCAAAACCTGAAAAAAATGACCAAAATAGACCCCAAACCCCTCAAAATAGACTCAAAACCCCCCAAAATAGACTTAAACCCCCCAAAAACTGACACAAAGCACCCCCCAAAAACAGCCTGAAAACCCCCCAAAATGACCCCAAAAAAACTCCAGAAAACACCCCAAGAAAAACCTGATCAGGGACCCCAAAAACCCCCCTCAAAAACAAAACAAAACACTAAAAAAACCCCGACAAAAATGACCGAAATAGACCCCAAACCCCTCAAAATAACCTCAAAACCCCCCAAAAATAGACTCAAAACACCCCCAAAACGACCCCCAAAAACAAAACACCCCCCCCCAAAAAAAATAAACCCTGATCAGGGACCCCAAAATCCCCAATAAAAAAACAACAAAAAAAAACCAAAAAAAAAAAGGACCAAAATAGACCCCAAACCCCTCAAAACGACCCCAAAAAACTCCAGAAAACACCCCAAAAAAACCCCTCATTTTTGGGGGGTCTCCAGAGGGGTCCCGAGGGTCTCACCGCCAGCAGCTCGGTCTGGGTGAGGGTCCAGAAGCTGGGGTGGATTTGGGGGGTCCTGGATGGATTTTTTGGGGTCCTGGAATGGGTTTTAGGGAGTCCTGGAGTGGGTTTGGGGTCCTGGGTGGAGTTTTGGGGGTCCTGGGTGGGTTTTTGGGGGTCCTGGGTGGGTTTTTTGGGGGTCCTGGGTGGGTTTTTGGGGTCCTGGGTGGCTCAGGGAGCTCAGGGCTGGTTTGGGGTGGTTTGGGGTGGTTTTTGGGGGGTCCCAGGGGGTCTCACCGCCAGCAGCTCGGTCTGGGTGAGGTTCAGAGCCTGGGGTGGGTTTGGGGGTCCTGGGTGGAGTTTTGGGGGGTCAGAGTGGGTTTTGGGGGATCCCAGGTGGTTTTGGGGGGTCCTGGGTGGGTTTGGGGGAGTCCTAGGTGGGATTTTGGGGTCCTGGAGTGATTTTGGGGGGTCCTGGATGGGTTTTTGGTGTCCCAGGAAGCTCAGGGGAGCTCTAGGGGCTCGGGGTTGATTTGGGGTGGTTTTTGGGGGGTCCCAGGGGGTCTCACCGCCAGCAGCTCGGTCTCGGTGAGGTTCCAGAAGCTGGGGTGGATTTGGGGGTCCCGGGTGGGTTTTTGGGGTCCTGGGTGGCTCAGGGAGCTCTGGGGAGCTCAGGGGTGATTTGGGGTGATTTTTGGGGGGTCCCAGGGGGTCTCACCGCCAGCAGCTCGGTCTCGGTGAGGTTCCAGAAGCTCTTCCAGAAGTGCACGTCGAGGTTCTGCGTCAGCCGCTCGAACTCGGCCCCGCGCAGCTCGGGGTCCAGGGGCGAACTTCCCGCTGGTGAAGAGCGACCCCGCCGCCACCCCTGACACCCCTGACGTCATTCGGGACCCCCAAAACCCCCCCAAAATCCCCCAAAATACCCCCGAGTCCAGGGACCCCCTAAAACCCCCCAAAACTCCCAAAGCCCCACCAGGACCCCAGGCTCGGGGTCAGGCGAACTTCCCACTGGTGAACAGCGACCCCACCCCACCCTGACACCCCTGACGTCATTCAGGACCCCAAAACCCCCAGGACCCCCAAAATCCCCCGAGTCCAGGGACCCCAGGGACCCCCAAAACCCCCAAGCCCCCTCCCAGGCTCGGGGTCCAGAGCGAATTTCCCGCTGGTGAACAGCGACCCCGCCGCCACCCCTGACACCCCTGACGTCATTCGGGACCCCCAAAACCCCCAGAGTCCAGGGACCCCAAAACCCCCCAAAATATCCCCAGGCCAGGGACCCCCAAAACCCCAGGGACCCCCAAAAACCCTAAAACCCCCAGAGTCACCCCAAGCCCAGGGACCCCAGGGACCCCAAAACGCCCCAGAGTAACCCTGAGCCCAGGGACCCCCAGGGACCCCCAAAACACCCCAGAGTCACCCCAGGCCCAGGGACCCCAGGGACCCCCAAAACACCCCCAGAGTGACCCTGAGCCATGGACCCCCAAGGAACCCATTCAGGACCTCCCAGGGACCCCAGGGACCCCCAAAACCCCCAGGATCCCCCAAACCCACTCAGAGTCAACCAGAACCCCAAAGACCACCCAGGACCTCCAAAACCCACCCAGGGACTCCCAAAAGCCCAGTCAGGACCTCCAGGGACCCCCAAAACCCACTCAGGGACCCCAAAACCCACCCAGAACCTCCAGGGACCCCAAAGACCCCCAAACCCCAGGGACCCCAAAACCCACCCAGGACCCCAAGGACCCCAGAGACCCCCAAGGACCCCAAAACCACCCAGAACCTCCAGGGACCCCAAAACTCACCCAGGACCTCCAGGGACCCCAAAGACCCCTAAACCCCAGGGACCCCAAAACTCACCCAGGACCTCCCAGGGACCCCAAACCCACCCAGGACCTCCAAGGACCCCCAGGACCCCCCAGGGACCTCCAGGGACCCCCAGGGACCTTCAAGATCCTCTAAAGACCCCCCAGGGGACCCCAAAACCCACCCAGGGACCCCCAAGGACCTCCCAGAGACCCCCAAGGACCCCCCAAACCCACCAAATCCTAGGGACCTCTAAAACCCACCCAGAACCTCCAGGGATCCCCAAAACCCACCCAGGGACCCCCAGGGACCCCAAAAACACACCCAGAACCTCCAGAGACCCCCAGGGACCCCCAAGGACCCCAAAAACCCACCCAGGACCCCCAAGGACCCCCAAGGACTCCCCAGGGACCCCCAAAGACCCCCAAGGACCCCCCAAACCCACCGAAGCCGAGGTCCCCGCTCCGATAGTTCTCCCCGAAGGACACGAGGCCGATGGCGAGGGTCTGCAGGAACGGCTGCAGCGACGGCACGAACTGGGGGGCAGGGGGGGCACCCAGGGGTCACCAGGGGGCACCAGGGGTCATCAGGGGTCATCAGGGGTCAACAGGAGTCATCAGGGGTCAACTGGGGTCAACAGGGGTCATCAGGGGTCAATGGGAATCATCAGAGGTCAACAGGGGTCATCAGGGGTCAACAGGGGTCAATGGGAGTCATCAGGGGTCAATGGGAGTCATCAGAGGTCAACGGGGTCAATGGGGGTCATCAGGGGTCAATGGGGGTCAACAGAGGTCAGTGGGGTCAATGGGAGTCACCAGGGGTCAATGGGAGTCATCGGGGTCAATGGGGGTCATCGGGGGTCAACAGGGGTCATCAGGGGTCAAGGGGAGTCATCAGGGGTCAACAGGGGTCAATGGGAGTCATCAGAGGTCACCAGGGGTCAATGGGAGTCATCAGGAGTCAACAGGGGTCAACAGGGGTCAGTGGAAGTCATCAAAGGTCAATGGGGTCAATGGGAGTCATCAGGGGTCACCAGGGGTCAATGGGAATCATCAGAGGTCAACAGGGGTCATCAGGGGTCAACAGGGGTCAATGGGAGTCATCAGGGTCAACTGGGGTCATCCAGGGGTCAAGACCGATGGTCAAACCAAGGCCAACCCAACTGATGGTCAATGAAGTCAAGAGGAACCCAATGGTCACCAGGGGTCATCAGGGGTCAACAGGGGTCACCAGGGGTCAACCAGGGGTCAAGACCGATGATCAACCCAAGACCAACCCAAAATGTCCCCAATTTTCCCCAAATCTCACCTGGAACCTCAAAAACATCCGTTGACCATCGGTTGGGTCATCCCC
>NW_026087103.1:0-7947 GCF_022539395.1 Myiozetetes cayanensis
AGTTTCTAACTAATGTTAATTTAGGTTGTCATCAGTGTAAAAATGAAGTCTCAAAGGACTCTTTCTTTGGTACACTGAAGAATCTTGTGCATGCTAGTGGGAAAAAAAGTAATTTTGAAGAGTTACTTGAACTTAAATTTATAGTATTACATGACATCAATATGTCTGTATTCTGATGGTAAACATGCTTAAAATAAGAACAAAAAACTAGAAAGTGTATGTATACACTTGTGTGCATATCATAGAATCATTTTGGTTGGAAAAACCCTCTAAGATCATAGACTCCAACCGTTAACCTAATGCTGCCAAGTCCACCACTAAACCGTGTTCCTAAGCACCACATCTACACGTCTTTTAAAATACCTCCAGGAATGGTGCCTCCACCAGTTCCCCGGTCAGTCTGTTCCAATGCTTGACAACCTTTTCTGTGAAGAAATTCCTCCTAATATCCAATCTAAACCTCCCCTGATGCAACTTGAGGCCATTTCCTCCCGTCCTATTGTTTTTTACTTGGGAGAAGAGACCAACACCCACCTTGCTACAACCTCCTTTCAGGTAGTTTTAGAGAGCAATAACATCTCCCTGATTCAAAGAAATTTTTAATAATATGTAAAGCACACTTTTATTACGGCCAGGGAGATGCAGGGGGTTTCGTTTCGCTTCCCACCCCCCCGGCCGTGCATTCCACCAAGAAAGGAAACACAACAGCTCTTTATACATTTGAAGGAGTGAGTTTCAAAATTATCTATCATATACACTCTTTACGAAGTCTCTATTCTTATTAGTTAGTTACACAGTCTCTTTATTTTATCAATTGAAATAAAGATAAAATAAAAATTTAGCTATGTTAGTGTGACTTTGCAAAATTATAACTGCTTGAAAGAAGGTTGCTGCCCAAATTGTGGACAATTAAGATAAAACTAGCTTATGTAAACAAAAAGGACTGTCAGGGAAAGTGGGAAAGACTTCTAGTATGTAGCATCGCAAGGCAGAAGAGGGGTGGGGGAAACCTAAGCTGTTTGAAATGATAAAACTTAATGTTACTCTATAGTAGTAAGAATAGGAGTTAGGCAACCAAATGTCTATTTAGATAAGGCAGACTTTAGTTTTCATTTCACACCCAGTCTTTAGTTTTCATTTTGCATGTTTTGTTGTTAGGGACTGCATGCATTGCCTTTTCTAGTGTTGGTCAGCTGTCACCAAAAAGAAGTATTACTCTATCTCAAGTGTGTTGTAAAAAGGCCTCTGCTTTATTACTTCTAAGAATAAGCACATACCTCTTAATTTTCAATGAGATACTAAAGGGCTCTGAAATATACCTCTTGCATCGTCCTTAACTCTTTCTGGAGATGTACTTTAACAAAAAGAAAAGAAAACCTTTGTCTATGGAATGTCTTCAGTTTTGCTAGGTAACCTGGGAAGTCTTTCAATATAAATACTCTTAAAATGTAGTGATGAAAAGAGACAGTGTTGAATCTGAATTAAATAATTTATTTACAAATATTATTTGAAACTAAAATATTTCAATGTGCTACAGTTTTTGGAGGGAGAATAAAAAGCAACCAGGCAACAAAACAGTCACGTTGTAAACATTTTGCTCAAACTGTTTCTTGAATTTTACTGGCTTGTGAGTTTATTGGTTTTCTGTTCTCATCTACACAACTTTTTGAGTAAATATCTGAATTTCTAGTGTAAATAAGCAACCTGAGATAAGTATTAAATATTTCCTTGTTACAGATGACAAGAACTTTTATATGTCCCTTTTTTTTCCCCCGAGATCATTTTTTGTAAAGAGGCAATAACTTAAATATAAATATCAATATAACTATTTATTGATGTTTTTGTTAAAGCTTCAATAACTTATAACAAGTTCTTTTTTTTATAGCTACCCCAGGGAGATAATATTATGAATTTTTTGTTATTCTTATAGGTAGTAAAGTTGCATACAAAACTTGGCAAACCCATTCCTTCAACTGAACCAAATGTGGTTATCCAGGCTACTACTTCAACATCTGCATCTGCTTTGAAACCAACTGCCTCTGCTTCAAATATAGCAACTAGCAGCAGTACTGTGACCTCCTCTGCTGCATCCTCTGCAGTGAAAATTCTTACTCCCATGGCAAATGCACCACTTAACATTGTGTCCAACAACAAAACATCTTCAACTGCTGCTAATATAGCTGTAAAGAAAATATCTACACCAAAAATAAACTTTGTTGGCAAGTACAGAAGTCAGTCTTTATTTTGAAACCTAACCTATTCTACGTTTTTTAAAGATCTTAGTGCATCATGTACAAATGTAGTTAACTTTCTGCATAAGTAATTCTGTTGTGTTTAAGGGAATTACTGATAGGGGAAAATAAGAATGTGTATAAAAACTTTACTTCACAATTTATACTGTTTTCTGCCCTTTTGTCTCCACCTGACCTTTCCTGGAGGCTTCATAAGAAGCCTCCCGCCTTTGGTTTCTTATGTAGTAGCTGTTGGAGTATTGCAGATTATAGTCCAGTTGGTCCTAATTTCAGTTCACAGCATGGGCTGTTAAGACAAACTGCAGTAGGTTGGCAGTTGGCAACTATGAAACTGAAACATTGTTGTAACACTGTAAATCTAACAGTGGAAACTTTTGAAATAAGCATGACAGACATTTAGGGACAGAAAGCAGTTGTTCAACAGTAAGATAACCTGCTCTTGAAAGACAGACCTATGCATTTGCAGCACAAAGTATGCTACCTTTATTAGTACAAACGTTAAAAAGTTTTGAGGTACTTTCTTGGATCCATTTGCAAAAAGAGAAAATAAATCTGATGGGAAACAAAATTAAAATATATTTACTGAGTTGTTCCCATTCAGTCCTATCTCTTGAAAAAGCATGAAAGTGAATTATGGCAATTGAAACTATATAAAGCAAAATATTGCTTGCTAAAATAAGTTTTTCTTAAACTTTTTTAAAAACCTTTTAGTATTTAAAATGTTTGCTTTATTAAATTATAAAAGACTGATAATACTTTGACCAGAACATTGATACTTGCAAATGAAGTCTTCAGTTTCCACATCGTGTGTAATCATATTCCCATTTTATGAAAGTTAGTGATTTAACTTTTTTGATTTGCAGGTGGTAATAAACTTCAGGCAACAGGAAGTAAACTGGAGGAAATGAAATCAGCTGAAAGTATTAAAACAACTGCTACTACAGTAAAAACACAGGAAGTAAAACCAGACACAGCAGCTGAACCCATGACTCCTACAACTCTTGCAGCCTTGCAAAGTGATGTCCAGCCAGTGGGCCATGACTATGTGGAGGAGGTATTGATATGAACATGTGGATTATTTTTTAACTGTTATATGGAGAGAGGCTCCAGTTCCTTCATCATCTTTGTGGCCTTTCACTGAATTCTTTCCAGTATGTTCATGTCTTTCTTGCACTGGGGAGCCCAGAATTGGACACAAGACTCCAGGTGTGGCTTCACCAGTGCTGGGTTAGAGAGGAAGGATCAGCACCTGCTGGCAAGATATTGTTTAATGCAGTCCAGGATACCATTCACCTTCTTTGCTATAAGGGCACATTGTTGGCTCAAGTTCAGCTTGGCATTCACCAGGACCCCCCACAGCCTTTTCTGGCAAGCTGCTTTCCAACTGGGTGGTCCCTCAGCCTGTTGAGATCTCTGGATGGCAGCACAACCCTCTGACATATCAGCCACTGCTTCCAATTTTGTGTCATCAGCAAACTTACTGAGGGTACGCTCTGCCCAGTCATCCAGATCGTTAATGAAGATGTTAAATGGAACTCGACCCAACATTGAACCCTGGGGTACACTACTAACTACTGGCCTCCAACTAGATTTCATTCTACTGATTACTACCCTCTAGTCCTTGCCATTCAGCCTACTTTCAATCCACCTCACTGTATGTTTATCCAGTCCGTACATCAAAACTTTGTCTATGAGGATATTATAGCGAAACTGTGTCAAACACCTTACTGAAGTCCACATAGTAGTGGTTTTGACCCTGGCCGGATTTCAAATACCCACCAAAAGCTGCTATATCACCCCCCCCCTGCAACTCCACAGAGGAGAGGAAAAAAATCAGCTAAAGAATTCCTGAGTAGAGATAAGAACTGGGAGACTCCTTTACTAATGGGCAAACCAGACTCAAAGTGGGGAATTGAACTTAAATTTATTACTAACAAGATAAAACCTAAAGAGTGAGAAATAAAACAGTCTTAGAAACACCTTCCCCCCACCCCTCCTTCCTTCCATGCTCTTCCTTCTTCCTCCTCCAGCAGTGCAGGGGAATGGGAAAGGATGGGGGTGAGGTCAGTTTTTGTTTGAGTCCATCCCTCAGGCAACAGTTCTTCTCATTTTGCTGTCCCATGGATCACTCTTTCATGGAATGCAGTTGGGTCTCTGCACTCTGAAGGTCTTCCATAGTCTATGGGGGGGACACCTGTGTCACTATGGTCTTCACTACGGGCTTCCAACCCGTACATCAACACTTTGTCTATGAGGATATTATGGCAAGACTGTGTCAATCACCTTACTGAAGTCCACATAGACAATATCAACTGCTTTCCACTCATCTACCAGGCCAGTCACTTCAACACACAAGTTGATCAAACATGACTTTCTTTTGGTGAAGCCATGCTGACTACCGATGATGATTTTCTTGTCCTTAATGTGCCTGGAAATGGTTTCCAGAATTAGTTGCTCCATCACCTTCCCAGGAATTGAGGTGAGGCTGACTGGCCTGTAATTCCCTGGGTTCTCCTTGAAGATAAGAGGGACAAGGCATTGAACCTGTAAAGGCTTGAGCTATGTTTATGTTTTTGTATTGTGCATGTTTCTTTTGACCTCAGTAGGGCATTCTTCATGTTGGTGACATGAGATATGTGGATGAAATCTGATGTAAATTTTTCATCGTTTGTACTTATTTAACTCATTATGTTCAGGGTCAAGTTTAAAGCTGTGGAAGAACTTTGTTACCAATCACAATGATGTGTCTATCAGAATTGAAAGTTCAATTTTACCTTTTTTCAGTTACTGTGTGTATTTTTAAGCATGTTTTGAAATGGGTAGACATTATCCAGTGTCACTGAATTAGATTAATTTTTACATCAGCTTTTGTTAAAAAAAAAGTAAAGGTGTTATAACTTTTATTTTCCAGGTAAGAAATGATGAAGGAAAGGTGATCCGCTTTCACTGTAAACTTTGTGAATGCAGTTTTAATGATCCTAATGCCAAGGAGATGCACTTAAAAGGGAGGCGTCACAGACTTCAGTATAAGGTTGGTAGAAATGCTAATACTTTTATGTGAAAATCTACCAGATGTCAGCTGACTGATTACATGTTGTACTGGGTTTCTGTGTCCAGGCTTTGGTGGTGCTGGGGCTATAGGGGAGACTTCTGTTAGAAGCTACTGGAAGCTTCCCCCCATGTCCCACAGAGCCAAGGTCAACCGGCTCCAGGACAGACCCACTGCTGGCCAAGGCCAAGCAAATCAGGAGTGATAATAATGCTTCTATGATAACATATTTAAGAAGGGGAAAAAAAAGTTGTTGGGCAGAGGAACACTGCAGTCAGGGAAGAGCAGAGTGAGAACACATGGACAACAATGTAGACACTAAGGTCAGTGGAGAAAGGATAGGGAGGTGGTACTCCAGGCACCAGAGTTGAGGTTCCCCTGCAGCCTGTGGTGCAGAGCATGGTGAAGCAGGCTGTCCCCCTGCAGCCCATGGAGGACCACTGGGGTGCAGAGATTCACCTGCAACCCATGGAGGAGCCCACGCTGGAGTGGGTGGATGTCTGAAGGAGGCTGTGACCCCATGGGAGGCCCATGCTGGAGCAGTATCCTGCCAGGGACGTGCAACTCATAGAGAGAGGAGCCCATACTAGAGCACATTTCCCTGTTAGGACTTGTGGCCCTGTGGGGGACCCATGTTGGAACAGCTTGTTTCTGAAGGACTGCACCCCATGGAGAAGTGACTCATGTGGCAACAGTTTTGTGAAGAACTGTCTCCCATGGGATGGACTCACACTGGAGAGGTTCCTGAAGGTCTGTCTCCTGTGGGAGGGACCCCACGGGAGCAGGGGAAGGACCCCTCTCCCTGAGCAGCAGCAGAAACAACTGACTGTAACCCCCATTTCCCATCTCCCTGCACTGCTAGGGGGAGGAGGTAGAACTTTGAAGGAAAGGAGGGCTGGGGGGAAGGTATTTTTAAGACTGTTTTACTTCTCGCTCTCTTTCTCTGATCCTGTTAGTAATAAATTTAATTTATATCCCCACTTCAAGTCTGTTTTGCCCATGATGGTAATCAGTAAGTGACCTCTCCCAGCTCTTATCTCAACTTTGAATCCTTTGTTGTATTTTCTTTCCTCTGTCCAATTGCAGAGGGGAGTGAGAGAGCAGTTTTAGTGAGTACCTGGCATCCAGCCAGGGTCAACCCGCTACACGTGTTCTTACATTTAAAGACTAGTCAGAAGTAGGTGCTCTGAGTAAACAGCATATTAAAAAAGCTAGAGAAATATATTTCTTAAGGAGTATAGTCTTTAAAGTTGTATTGCCTAAAGACACTGTGGAGAAAAAGACTCCAGGCCAATTTAGTGTATAAGGTAAAATATTGAATACATTTTACAAAAGCTAAATGCAAATTTTGGTTCCAAACCCAATCCATAGCTACCAACTGTACAGATAATATGTATGGAAGAAACAGTTTAAACCACATCCTCTTCATCGCTGTCAGGCTCTGATTTGCTAGTTGTTCCAGGAACAGAAGCTTTCTTAACTCTGGAGTAATGAAACCAGGGTCCTTTGCCAGCAACTTTTACTGCAGTGAGGGAGGTCAGCAGGACTTGGAATGGTCCTCTCCACTTGACTCGCAATGGGTCACTGTCCTACCATTTAACGTAGACCCGGTCTTCAGGCTGGAATTGATGAGCAGGGGTGTCCAATCCTATGGGTCTGGATAACTCGATGAATTTCCTGGAGTTTCTGTATAGTAGAGCCTAGAGCCATTAAATACTTTTGTAGATCAACTTTTCCCCTCATGTGGATGTCCCCGGGAATATGTGGAGCTTGATATGGTTTTCCATATAATATTTCATAAAGACTTATCTCTCTGCCTTGGTTGTATGCGAATTCTCAACAGAGCTAGAGGCAAAACCTGAACCCAAGACATAGATGTTTCCTGACAAATTTTACCAATCTGCATTTTAAGAGTACCATTCATACTTTCAACTTTGCCACTTGCCTGAGGTCTGTAGGGAGTATGCAGGTCCCAGACAATTCACAGGAAGCGACGAATCTCCTTCACTACTGTTTCAATAAAATGTGTCCCTCTATCTGATGACATTCCTAGAGGAACCTCAAACCTTGGAATTATATGGTTGAGCAAAGCTTTTACCACTTCCCTTGCTGTGTTAGTGCGACAGGGGTAAGCTTCAGGCCATCCACTGAAGGTGTCAACCAGTACCAGTATGTATTTGTACCTCTCCCTTGGTGGTAACTCAGCAAAATCTATTTGCCAATAATCTCCGTGAAGGTTCCCAGCCTTTGTTACCCCTAGCATCACTCTCTTGCTTGTATCAGGATTTCACATTTACTTACAATGGATTGCCCGACTTTGGTCATACCTGTCCCTATTTCTACCTTCTTCAGATGTTTTAGAAGTTTTTCTGTTCCCCAGTAGGTAACCTCATGTTCCTGCAGAACTATCTCCCTGAGGAGCTGGAGTGTGACCACAACCTGTCCTGTAGGTGTAACAGCATTTTCCTTGATTTCAGCATTAAGGGATTTAATTAACTGGTGGTCTTTTTCATCATATTTTGGGGTGAACCCTGTCAGATCGGTTTCCTTCTGTGGTATTACTGCTAGGATACCTTTTTCTGCAAACCCTTTTGCCTCCCAATTTGGGAGTTGTTTTCCCCTTTTGATGAACTCTGCAATGCATGG
>NW_026087104.1:0-96501 GCF_022539395.1 Myiozetetes cayanensis
GCAAGGAAAAGCAACCACAAATGAGGGTTCTTCCAGGAAAGTTGTTGCTCAAGTCTCCATTGGACAGTTCCGGGCAGGTGGAAGGACTAATCCTACTTATCCTATGGAAAGGAATTCTAATCCCATTTCTACAAGAAGTAAATGGAGAAGCCTATGACCAGGACTGAGAGGGGCCTGCCTCGGAGCCAGGTGGAGGACAGAGACAACTGGATTTACTGCATAGGGTGAATCCAGATGGCCTGGCACGTCAGACCCAAAGGAGTACAAGGCTCTAGTAGATACTGGTGCACAGTGCTGCCCTAATGCCATCAAGCTATACAGGGGCCAGAACCCATTTGACTTCTGGAGTGACAGGATCCCAACAACCATGACTGTATTGGAGGTTGAAGTAAACCTGACTGGAAATGAGTGGTAAAAGCACCGTTGTGACTGGCCCAGAGGCTCTGTGCATTCCTGGCATAGACTATCTCAGGAGAGAGGTATTCCAAGGACTTCAAAGGGTACCAGTGGGCTTTCTGTATAGCTGCCTTGGAGATGGAGGAAGTTAAACAGCTCTCACTGTGCATGGTCTCTTGGAGGATCCTTCTATTTGTGGGGTTGCTGAGGGTCGAAGAAGAATGGGTGCCAATTGCTACCACCAGCAGTGCACCGGTGGCACTCCTGATTCTCATCCATAAGCTGATTTTTCAACTCAAGAGCCAAGGAGTGATCAGCAGGACTCGCTCACCCTTTAATAGTCCCATACGACCAGTGTGAAAGTCTAACAGAGAATGGAGACTGACAGTGGACTATCATGACCTGAATGAAGTCGCATGGCCTCTGAGTGCTGCGTAACAGATGTGTTGGAACTTCAATATGAGCTGGAGTCAAAGACAGCCAAATGGTGCCACAATGGATATCTCTAATTACATTTTCTCAATCCTTTTGGTGGCAGAGCGCAGGCTACAGTTTGCTTTCACTTGGAGGGTGTCCAGTATACCTGTAATTGACTGTCTCAGCAGTGGAAACACAGTCTTACCACCTGCCATGGACTGATCGAAACTCAATTATTGAACTGTCTTGATCTCAACCCATGAGTTTTCTCAGTTTTACTCATCTGATTCTCTCCCCATTCCACCAGGGGGAGGGTGATGAATGAGAGGTTGTGTGGTGCTTATTTTCCAGCTAGGGTTAAACCACAATAATTACTCTTTCATTTACACTCTCCTCAAAACAAAGCTGAAATGTCACCCTGACACAGATGGTGCGAAAACAGAAGGGGCTGAGTTCAGCCCTGATTTAACCTCACTGGCTACTGCGGAGTTAAAATCAGGCAGAGATTTAGTCCATCAACCAGAAGAGAAATACAGTCTTCATAATCCCTCCTCCCTCACCAAAAGCACATTAAACCACAAAAGGGGACACAGCCCACCCATTAACTGTCTGGAGCTACTGCAGAGCACTGAGACAATAATTTCTATGATACAACCAGAAGTTCTACTACAAGGGGAAAAAAGCCCACCACACTCAAACTTTCATCTTCAAACAAACACTCAGCTGCTTCTTGAGCACAGAATGAGTACTCAATTTGTTCTATCTGTTAAAATTGTGTACCCAATACAAGTCGTAGTATCTGCTACCAGCACATGTAAAGATCGCAGCTAACAGCTATTCACTCTCAACTGTTATTTTCCTCTTTGCCGCCCTTTAAAGGGGAAGGAAATGTTGATATTTTTTGACCTGTTTGGTCCAGCCACCTGCGAAAGTTTTGTTCTTTGCCTGCCAAGTTCACTGATAAACGGGAACCTTGTCTTTGAGAGAGAGTTTCTTGTATAAACTGTTTTAATTGGTGTTCTATGATTGGTTGATTGTCTGTAGAGGACATTTGAAGGAGAAACTGAAGAGGAGAGGATGAAGTAAAGCCCCCAGACCCAAAGAGATAGTACCCCTTGAGTGAAACAGTGCATGCGATAGGGGAATTCCAAAGTTCTCACACATGCGCTGAAGGGGTACACTTGCATAATGGGGGAGGGACCAAAGGCCTCTAACTGGGCAGTGCTGGCCACACCAACCCTGGTAGACGTCACCAGTTAATTGGATAAAAAATGCAGGTGGTTCGTGCTTGGAGCTCTCAAGCTTCACATGAAGGACAACGTTGCCTTTTGCAGGGACGCTCGCTATCTTGTGAGCCTGCTGACCCTCCGAGGATGCAACCTCTGCTATGGGGAATTCTGGTTATCCTGGGGTTGGTAAGACAACCTCGTAAAACACACCTGCGTGAGTGGGTGTTTCACTGAGGGCTTATTTCACTTCTCTCCTTTCCTGTCTCTCAGGTTCCCATTTACTTAACCAGTTTTGTAATACATATTGGGTTTATTGTTGAGCTTTCAGCAGTGTCTTGGGTTTCAATCTCAGCATCCTTTGAACTCACCCTGTTACATTTTTTGGCGATGAGGATGGGATGCCGAACATGAAAACACACTGTTGTTGGGGACAGGTTGGGCTCTGCATGTGGGTTTATGGTTTGTAGAGTTGTGCCTCGTGATGTGGTGAATGTCAGGATCCTCGTGCAGGATTCATAGCCTGAGGAGTGCACTGCCTCTGTCCGAGATAGTTGGGACCTGCGGGGGGAAGGGAAGAACTCTCTCCGTGGGGTTACCCCGCATTCTTTTAGTGTTTGCGGGACCTGTGGGGAGTGAGAACTCTCTCTCTGTGGGGCTGCACCACATCTTTTAGTGTTTGTGGGACCCGCAGGGGGGAGGACTGTCTCTGCAGGGCTGCACTGCGTTTCGTACAGTTTGTGGGACCCACGGGGGGGGGGAGGGGACTCTCTCCGTAGGGATGTGCTGCATTTCTTATATGATCCACAGGGAGAGTGAGGACACAGTCCACAGGGCTGCTCAGCTTGTTACTGAGAAAAGTGGGACCTATATAGCTTGTAGGGCTGTGCCGCTTATTGCTGAGAAAAGTGGGACCTACATAACTTTTGGGACTGCACCGCTTATTGCTGAGAAAAGTGGGACCTACATAACTTTTGGGACTGCACCACTTGTGTTTGTGGGAAGGGCAGGTTAGAGAGTGTAGCTGTCATCCCATGCTTTTCATTGTTTTCGTGCTGGTTGTGTTGTCTCCCCATTGTGTCGTTGTGAGCTCGAGGTGTTGTTAACGGTACCATGGTATCTTACTTGTTAAACGAGGGTTTTTCTTAGACCCTACAGTGATGGTGTGTTCAGTGTTGGCTGGTTGCTGTCTGGTGGGACTCTTCCTGAGTTGAGTGTTGCTGTGTGTGGGTGTGCTGGGGGCTGTGGGTAGTGGAAAGGAGCATGAGTTTGTTGGTAGAGGTGTTGAGGCCCTGGGGTGGGGGTCCGGGAGGTACCCCTCCTGTTTGCCATCCCGGATGAACGCAGGAGCATTGGAATGCACTCTGGGGATCATTTGGAGACCGGGTTGGGGCCAGGTCGCCGTGTGGGATCCTTCGAACTCGCCCTGTTACAATGGGTCATAGGTGAAGTTCACTAACTGCCACCAAGTTTGGTGATCTTTCTCAAACTGGGTAGTGGAATCTTCTCTGGCTATTAATTCTCTAATTTCATGAGGTAGTATTCCTGATGTTCCCTCTCTGAGTATTCCTGCGGCTATAGGTTGCACCCATTGTTGAGTCTGAATACATTGTATAGCAAGTGCAACCTTTTTGTTAATGCCGTCAGTATATTCAGCAATTTTGGTAAAATCTTAGGTTGTGTAATTAGCTACTAATGTTAACAATCTAACTGCCAAAGACTGAGTTTCTGCTAATGTGAGCATAGATGATTTTAAGGGAACTTAGAACTTTCCTAGATCAGAAGTGACAGCGGTAAGCTTGTTGACTAGTACTTCTTGGTCTACGGTATTTAATACACCTAGTCCTATGACAATCCATCCAGGTATATCTCTTCGAGTTCTAGTATGGTGGGATCTAGTGGCTAACCAGGCATTCCACCCTTTAAGACTTTGTTGTATGTAAGGTTGGCAATTTTTTTGTATGTGAGATATATTTGCCTGGACATTTATTTGAGCTTTCTTAAGTAAATATGTGGGATCTAATAGTAGCTTTTGTTCATTTGACTGCCTAATCACATGAGGTCCAAAGAAGGTTAAATTATGAACCCTTTCACAGTTTGGAAAAGGGGTGGTGAGTGTGTCAGTTGTCTCAATAAATGATTTGGTAGTTGTCGCCTTAGTAGTAGGATTTTCTTTAAGTCTAATGATAAACATTTCAGAAGCACCTTTGTCTTTGCCAACCCATAAACATGTAACTGAAACTGATTGATCTAACAGTAGATTAATCTTGCACTGGGCTTCATCTCTTCTATCTTCCTTAGTGACAGCCCATAGGCAAGAAATTGATCCCTTTCTTTTGAGCAAAAACACCATTATCAGTATTTCCCATATGGCTAAATGTGAATGACTGGTTCTTTATAGGTGTTACTATTAGCTTGACTTCTTTTGTTTTTTGCACTGACACGTTAACACCTCTACATCCCACCTGGATCTCATTTCCAATTATTCCTATTATAGTATCTAGTGAACCTTGGGTCTTATTCCAGTCATGTTGCGTATATGACTTGTTATGTAATGGATAAACTTGGGTTAGGCCCTGGGCTAGTCAAGAGCGGTGCACCAGCCCATGGATGTGATTCGACAATACATGCATTCGACCATGGCCATTCTAAAGTGGGGGCTTGAGATAAGGTTATACTTATCAAAAGTCCAAGAGTCAGCGTTGAGAGGACTTGAGAGCAGGTACTTCTTGTTCGGAGGTCCATGGTCCTGTGTTTCTCAGGAGTCTTCTTGACTCTTCTTGGAAGCTTTCTTCACTTGGGTGTAGTGGATCCAAGTTGGTTGTTCTTTTATTCAAACTACTGTGAAGGTCCCTCCCACTTTTCTTGTAGACGTTTTCCTGAAAAATTCTTAACATATATCCAATCACCAGGACTAAATGGATGTAGTTTACAATCAGGTTGCTTAGGCTGATGTTCTAATACCACTGTATCATTTTTATTTAATCATTTTCCTACAGCTATAACATAATCAGACACATACTTGTGAAAAATTGAGGAACTGATTTTATTCCAAGCAAATTAAAATGAACAGAGGGTACTAACAAAAGAACTATTTTTGTATATTTACTAACTTATAGGCGTACCGTGGAGACTGTAAGGTGAAGGGTTCTATCTGGACCTCTCACCAGGGAATCTTTTGCGGTTAGGAACAGGGAACAAATTATGAATAAAAATGTATTCCTCTGTGCCATGTGGATACACAGAGAGACCCTCCATGACTTGTGAAGCCACTCAAAAGGAAGCAGTCTTCGAGAAACAAGAAGTTAAAACACAAAAATGTAAAACACTACAGGAAAGCTTAGCATTAGGAAACCACGGAGGTAATAAATTGTCTGAGGGAACAGAACATGTTGACAGAAAAAGATACTAAAACCATAAAATAACGAGATAGTAGCATCAGCAGATTTAAGATGAGCCAAGGTTACCAAGACCCTGCCAACATCACAAGGAAACTACCCAAATTAGGAAAGATTTGAGAAAAGTTCAAAAGTTTACACCGAGGAAGACCAACCAGACGACCACCTCCCCCGATGAAGGCTCCGGATCTCCCACCTCCAAACCTCCCCAAATTGAAGACTCCGCCCAGACTCCGCCTATATATGAATATTACAAGTAGATGTTGCAATGTAATGAATATACATGTATAATGATGTAATCCCTACTCAGAAATTGTATAAAAGGGTTACACTAATTGTTAACGACGGAGCTCTTTGCCCAGGGCGATCTGGAGTCCTCCCCAACGCGTTGCTAATAAAATACCTCCTGCTTTGAGCATGAAACTTTGTCTCTAAAGCAGTCTCTCTGTGCTTCTTTGGGGCAAATTCGGTATCACTTGCAATGTGGAGATGATGCAAGACCCCCCTATACGAGCCCAGGGGAGGTATGTTACAACCAGCCAAAAGATAACACCCACTTCCAAAGCAGAGAAATTACCTTTTAAGGCAACGAGCGGACAGTAAAATGAATATTCAACAACTGATATCAAAGGGTACAAAAAGCACGGTTTTCAAACAGCAGGGTGCTCTTTGTTTGATTCAAAGGTGCACCCAGTGCTGGAAATGGGTACCCAGCACTGCAATAAAAATCTCTTGCTATATTTCTTTGTCCTGCAGGTATTTTTGCAGTCTTCAAAATTCCAGAGAAAAGTAACTTATACTGATTCCCTCTTTGATCTAAAGCTTCGCTATTTACAGTTTACATCACATAGGGTCAGCCATATAGAATTTTAAACAGACAACTTTTCTTTTGATCTTGGTTTGACTCTTAGTCTGATCAGAGCAATAGATAAAGTTTGTTTCCTGGCTTATTTTGTCAATTTGTTGATTGATGAGGTGATTCATCTTTTCTACTTGCCCACTTGCTTGAGATCTGTATGGTGTATGCAACTGCCAATTAATTTTTAGTGCTTTACTTATTGCTTTTACAATTTTTGCACAAAAATGTGACCCTCTATCTGAAGAGATACTCTTAGGCACTCCAAACTGTGGAGTTTTCAACAGAACTCTAATCACTTGCCTCTGTTTATTTGTTCTGCATGGGAAAGCTTCGGACCATCCAGAAAATGTGTCAGTCAAAACTAAGAGATAAGGAAACCCCCCTTTTCTTGGGAGTTCAGAGAAATAGATTTTCCAAATTTTGCCTGGGAATTACCCTTTGTTTATTGCCCCTTGGCATATTTTAGTTCCAGTGTTTGGGTTGTTTTTCAAGCAAAGTTCACATTGGGATATGACCGGTTTTATTGTGGTAAATAGGTTTGGTCCTACTACTCTAACTCTTAAATGTTGATAAAGTGAGTCCAAGCCCCAGTGAGTCTTGTCATGTTCTGCCTTTACAAATTGCCATACTAGTTTTTTCTGGTAGTACTAAGTGTCCTGTTTTCAACTGACCCCACCCATTGTCCAATAGCTTACCTTTATTTTCATGTATCCACTTATAGTCTGTCTCTTGATATTCTGGCTGAAAATCTGTGTCTAGTTTTCTGGCACTAGAACTGCTACTGATAATTCTCTGTTTCTTGCAGCAGCTAATTTAGCTTCTGCATCAGCTTTCCTGTTACCTATTTCTGGGATGGTGTTACCCTTCAGGTGTCCCCTACAATGTATTATAGCCATTTGTGTTGGGAGTTGGATGGCTTCTAACAATTGTAGAATCTCCTCTGCATGCTTTACAGCTTTTCCTTGGGCAGTCAAGAGCCCTCGTTCTTTCCAGATTGCTCCATGTGCATGGACGATAGCAAAGGCATACTTAGAGTCAGTCCAGATATTTATTTGCTTTCCTTTTGCTAGTTCAAGAGCTCAGATGAAAGCTATTAGTTCTACTTTTTGGGTTGAAGTCCTTGCAGGCAAAGCATTTGATTCAATTACCTGTTCCGTGGTGGTTACCGCATAACCAACCATCCTTACACCTTGGTTTATGAAGCTGCTGCCATCTGAGAACCAATTGTCAACATCCTGGAACGATTCTTCCTTGAGATCTGGGTGGCTGGAGTACACTGCCTCTATGATCTCCAAGCAGTCATGGATAACAGGTTTAGCTGAAATTCTTCCCTTTTAGGAATGAAACTGGATTGACAACGTTAGTCTCCTGAATGACTACGTCATCTGATTCATCCAGGACTGCCTGGTATTTCAGGAACCGGGAAGGTGAAAACCAATGGTTACCCTTTTGTTCCAGTACTGTCGATACAGTGTTGGGACACCAACACAGTCATTTTCTGTCCCATTGTAAGTTTTCTGGTTTCTTCTATATTCACGATCACTGCAACCACTGCCCTGTCGTGATTCAGCTTTTAGCAAGGAATTTTTTCTTTCCCTTCCCCCCTGGTCCTGTGTATAGGCAATCAGGTAGCTATAAGGTGAACAAAAGAACTGGCTCCTCCACTAATTACCCAGGGATTAGTCTCCTAGGAAATGGGGAAGATGAAGAAGCTAATGTTTACCTCTTTCTCTTGTCTCCTGGGCAACAGGGGGAGGAGGAGTTTTTGGGGGCTATGGCTGGAACTCAGGTCAGGAGGAGAGGCTGGTGTGCCTGTGGGCTGGGGCTGGTGACGCAACACACGTCGTCGGAGGGGAAGATTACTGCTGTCTCGCTCTGCCCTGAGCCATTGCTAGCTGCAGCTTTTTACCTGAAACGATTTGTGACCAGCTGAAGATCATGAGTTTTTCTTCCATTGGGAGAACTTTCTGGTTTTGTTGCTGTTTTCCCTTCCCCCCCACCCCACCCCCACGTGGTGGTAACTAGGGATCTTACAGCGCCACCTGGTGGCTGCTATAGGACATTACAAGTTCTGCATCTCCAGTGATCCAACAGCGTCACCTGGTGGTTGCTATAGGGCATTACAATTTCTGCATCTCCAGTGACCCAACTACCCCTCCTACTGACTGTGGCTGGAATTCCACCAAAGGGGGCAAAAATTGAACTGTTTATTTTCCCTTTTGCCGGTTTATCCATTTGTTTTTGAAGAGGATCATTTGTGGGTATAGGAGTATTGTTTGATTGCTTTACTTGGGTTTTTTTTGTGTTTCTGTTAATACACGCATACTTTTTAATAAAGGGCTGTTTTTTTTCTTTTCCATAATTTGTTCTTTTCCTTCAATTGGAGCCTTTTAATTTTAGATTTATAATTGCTTAGTGAGATAAGTTTGGTCTTTTCTCCTCACTCATCCTCAGCAAAAGACCCTTGTCTCATTTAAACTGGGACATTTTCGGCGCCCAACATGGGACCCGAGAGAGAAAAAGTGGAAAAGGAATAACTGCCCTTGTGTGACTTTATACGTGTTTGGGAACCTTTAGACACCATGAAGTCTGGGGTAGTTACTTTTCTGTGGTATATAATTATGCCGAAATCTGTGTCCCATCTGTTGATGTTTTTCAGCTCAGACACTATGACCCTCATTGCAATAAGTACGTTTGAGCTCTTGCATTGGTTTTATGACATAGCAAACTCAGCACCTGTTATTTTCCTTCGTGATATGTTCTCAAGGATACATTACTGCTCTAGCCTACACTGTTTCCTCTGGGGTTTTAAGGATAATGGCACCCATCCCTATGGAATAACACACAGGGGTATATTTGCCCAACCCTTCTGGTTCCAATACAATGGCCTCTGAGAAATTTAAACTCTCTTTAGATGTAAGAGACGTTTTACTTTTTGGGTTTCTCGTGCAAGGTGTCATATCTATTGCCATGGTGACATATCTAATATTCATAATTAGGGTCAGGAATTATCAAGAACGAGCACAGAAGACAACCCCAGTGGTGGAAAACTTCGAATGACATGGGCCATGGGAGGATATGGGTAAATTTCTAGAAAGTTGTTCAGTTCCTGCAACATGGAAGCACACTCTCGAACAACTCCTAAACCCTACAAAGATAATGACAGTTGTGAGGGAGAGAGGTCATGGTAGACCCATAGAGAGGCAGGTGGCAGATGCATGTGGGGTTTTGACCGTTGCCTACAGAAAACTGCTCAGTATGGTTCAGCCCTCACAGGGAAAAGGAAAAGATGAAAACGAGAGGCCTGATACAAGGGTGACTCCAGATAAGGCCAATTCCAAGGGACCAAACAAGTCAATGGAGGTTGCCCCTATCCAAAAGAGGAAATATAAGACCAAATCAGCCCGCCCAGTTAATGATGATGGGGAGGTAGGACCCTCACAGGCAGCTAACCCGGAGTCAAGATCATCAATGAGTCCTTATTATATGACAACCTCTGGAAATTACGGGCAGACATCATTTGTCACCCGAATGAGCCCATACTGACCTGGATGATCCGAGTTTGGGACTCCATGGGTGATGCCATAAACCTTGATGGCGGTGAAGCAAGGTTCTTGAGGTCTATTGCCCAGGATGTGGGCATTGAGGAGGAATTTGTGAGAGAATCAAAGCCCCTGTCTCTCTGGGCATGGTTGTTGGATGCTGTGAGAGAGAGGTTGGTTACAGAGAGGCCTTGCAGACAGACCATTTTGCAAAGAGCTGGAATACCATGGAGGAGGGGATCTGACGCCTGAGGGAAATGGCACTGTTGGAGGTACTGTTTGGAAGGGATATTCAAGCCACTGACGATCCTGACAAGGTTAGATGTACACCACTCATGTGGTGGATCTTCATACGTATGGGGCCATCTGCACACGTCAGTTACCTGACATCACTGGAGGCTGGGGAAAAGAGAGAGCCAGTGACGTTTATAGCAAATAGACTTTGGATGTACGACAGTATGGTCCACGGATCATTACAAACCCGCGTTTCCTCTGTAGAGACCTTGATCAATAACCTCACTACCATAACTACAAAACTACAAGATCAACAGGAGAAAATGCTAGAAAAGATTGAGAGAAACCATTCCCAGGTGGCACCAGTGAGAACCAGGTACCCCCCCAACTAGAGAGGGTAGACAGACCTCACGAACTGAGCTGTGGCATTTCCTATCTGACCATGGAGAAGACATGAGACAGTGGGACAGGAAATCTACCCATGTCTTGGCAGCCCGAGTACAAGAGTTGAAGGACAAGAAAAAAGCAAAGTCCATGAAAGTGAGTGCAGTGCTGGTATCCCATGGGCAGGGATCTGACCCACTAGAAGGTACCTCCCGCTGGTATTCGCAGACGGAAAACTGTGACAAGCAGGACGGAGACCAGGATTAGAGGGGCCCTGCCTCTAGCCAGGTAGAGGTATGGGACAACTGTGTCTATTGGACAGTGTGGATCCAATGGCCTGGCACATCAGACCCACAAGAATACAAGGCTTTGGTTGACACTGGTGCTCAATGCACGTTAATGCCCTCAGGACATGTGGGACCAGAGGCTATTTCCATTTCTGGGGTAACAGGAGGGTCGCAGCAGTTGACCGTGTTGGAAGCTGAAGTGAGCTTGACCGGGAAGGAGTGGCAGAAACACCCCATTGTAACTGGTCCAGATGTCCCATGTATCCTGGGCATTGACTACCTTAGGAATGGGTATTTCAAAGACCCCAAGGGACATAGATGGGTTTTTGGAATAGCTGCTGTGGAGAGAGAGGCGGTTAAGCAGTTGAATTCACTACCTGGCCTCTCAGAGAATTCTTCTGCTGTGGGGTTGTTGAAGGTTGAGGAAAAGCGAGTGCCAATTACCACTACAATAGTGCATAGTCGGCAGTACCAAACAAACCAAGACTCTGTGATCCCCATCCATAAGATGATCCGTGAACTGGAGAACCAAGGAGTGATCAGCAAGATCCACTCCCCCTTCAACAACCCCATCTGACCTGTCTGATGGAGAATGGAGATTGACTGTGGAAATGTTGGAGCTCCAGTATGAGCTGGAGTCTGAGGCAGTGAGGTGGTATGCCGATATTGACATTGCAAATGTGTTCTTCTCCATTGCCTTGGTAGCACAGTGCAGGTCACAGTATGCTTTCACGTGGAGGGGCGTGCAGCACACCTGGAACCGACTGCCCCAGGGGTGGAAACACAGTCCCACCATCTGCCACGGATTGATCCAGGCTACACTAGAGAAAGGGGAAACCCCAGAACACCTGCAGTACATTGATGACATCATCGTATGGGGGGACACAGCAGAAGAGGTTTCCAAGAAGGGAAAGAAGATCATACAGATTCTCCTGGGAGCTGGGTTTGCCATCAAAAAGAGTAAAGTCAAGCGGCCTGCCTGAGAGATGCAGTTTCTGGGAGTAAAGTGGTAAGATGGACATCGTCAGATCCTGACTGAAGTCATCAATAAAATCACAGCAATGCCCCCACCAACTAGCAAGAAGGAAACCCAAGCTTTCCTGGGTGCCATAGGTTTTTGGAGAATGTACATCCCCGAGTACAGCCAGATCGTAAGCCCTCTCTATCTGGTAACCCGCAAGAAGAATGATTTCCAGTGGGGTCCTGAACAACAGCAAGCATTTGAACAGATTAAACAGAAGATTACTCATGCTGTAGCCCTTGGGACAGTCAGGACAGGACCAGATGTGAAGAATGTGCTCTGCTCTGCATCTGGGGATAAGGGCCTCTCCTGGAGCCTCTGGCAGAAGGTACCTGACGAGACCCGAGGCCGCCCACTTGGATTCTGGAGCCGAAGCTACAGAGGGTTGGAAGCCAATTACACTCTAACAGAAAAGGAGATCTTAGCAGCTTATGAGGGAGTACAAGCTGCCTCAGAGGTGATTGACACAGAAGAACAGCTCTTCCTGGCACCTCAGCTACCGGGATTGAGTTGGATGTTCAAAGGGAAGACACCCTCTACGCATCATACCACTGATGTCACCTGGAGCAAATGGATCTCCCTGATCACGCAGCGCGCCCGCTTTGGAAACCCAAATCGCCCTGGGATCCGAGAAATCATCACAAACTGGCTGGAAGGTGAAAATTTTAGTCTATCAGAAGAAGAAGAAGGGGAGCAGGTGGTACGGGAGGAGGAAGCCCCAGCATGCAACCAACTACCAGAAGAAGAAATACACTACGCACTCTTTACTGATGGTTCCTGCCACATTGTAGGAATGAAAAATAAATGGAAAGCAACCGTATGGAGTCCCACACGACAAGATGCAGAAACTATGGAAGGAGAGGGTGAATCAAGACAATTTGCAGAGCTCAAAGTTGTCCAGTTAGCATTGGGCATTGCTGAACGAGAGAAGTGGCCAAAACTTTACCTCTACACGGACTCATGGATGGTGGCCAATGCCCTGTGGGGGTGGTTGGACAGATGGAAGAAGGCCAATTGGAAACGTAGGGGAAAACCCATCTGGGCTGCTGATATATGGCAAGACATTGTTACCCGGGTAGAGAAGCTGATTGTGAGGGTCTGCCACGTAGACGCCCATGTGCCCAAAAATCGAACCAATGAAGAACATCACAACAATGAACAGGCAGACTGAGCTGCACAAGTTGAGATGTCACAGGTGGACCTAGACTGGCAGCACAAAGGGGAATTGTTCTTAGCACGATGGACTCATGATGCCACCGACCATCAGGGCAGAGATGTCACCTACAGATGGGCACAAGACCAAGGGGTGGATCTAACCATGGATGCTATTTCTCAGGTTATCCATGACTGTGAGGCATGCCCTGCCATTAAACAGGCTAAGAGACTGAAACTCCTGTGGTATGGTGGATGTTGGAATAAATACAGGTACGGGGAGGCTTGGCAGGTTGATTATATCACACTGCCACAGACCCGTCAAGGTAAGTACTATGTGCTAACTATGGTGAAAGCCACCACTGGATGGCTGGAGTGGCACCCGGTGCCCCACGCCACTGCCAGAAATACCATCCTGGGCTTCAAAAAACAGGTCCTGTGGAGGTACGGCACCCCAGAGCGAATTGAGTCAGATAATGGGACACACTTCAAGAATAGTTTAGTTACCCCCTGGGCGAAAGAGCATGGCATTGAGTGGGTCTATCACATACCGTACCACGCAGACACTGAGGGGAAGGTTGAACGGTACAATGGACTGTTGAGGACTACCCTGAAAGCATTAGGTGGAGGGGCTTTCAAACACTGGGATCAACACCTAGCAAAGGCTACATTGTTAGTCAACACTAGAGGCTCCGTCAATCGAACCGGCCCTGCCCAGAGTCCCTTCACACTGTAGATGGGGACAAGGTCCCAGTGATTCACATGAGAGGTATGTTAGGTAAAACAGTTTGGGTTAAGCATGCCTCAAGCAAAGGCAAATCCATTTGTGGAATTGTTTTTGCCCAATGGTCTGGTTGCACATGGTGGGTGATGCAAGAAGATGGAGAAACCCGGTGCATACCTCAAGGAGATATTATCTTAGGGTGAACAGACCATAACTCTGTATCCATATTTGTCCCTATATATTTGTGAATATGTACGTAGTTTAGAATGATGTATGTATGTGTGGAGTTCAAAAAAGTTTAATTTGATAGAGTATGGTGGTATGGGAAAGGGAAAAAAAATTAGGCGTGGATAATGTCGTGGTTCAGCTTTTAGCAAGGAATTTTTTCTTTCCCTTCCCCCCTGGCCCTGTGTATAGGCCGTCATGTAGCTATCAGGTGAACAAAAGAATCGACTCCTCCACTAATTGCCCAGAGATTAGTTTCCTAGGAAACGGGGCAGACGAAGGAGCTAATGTTTACCTCTTTCTCTCTCCTGGGCACTGTGGCTAGAACTCAGGTCAGGAGGAGAGGCCTCTGTGCTTGTGGGCTGGGGCTTGTGATGTGACACACGTTGTCGTAGGGGAAGCTTGCTGCTGTCTCTCTCTGCCCTGAACCATTGCTAGTTGCAACTTTTTGCCTGAAACGATTTCTGACCAGTTGAAGATCGTGAGTTTTTCTTCCATTGGGAGAACTTTCTGTTTTTGTTGCTGTTTTCCTCCCCGCACCCCACATGGTGGTAACTAGGGATCTCACAGCACCACCTGTTGGATGGTACAGGACATTACAAATTCTGTATTTTCAGTGATCCAACAGCGCCACCTGGTGGTTGCTATAGGACATTACAATTATGTATCTCCAGTGACCCAACTGCGCCCCCTACTGACTGTGGTCATAATTACACCAAAGGGGGCAAAAATTGAACTGTTTGTTTTCCCTTTTACCGGTTTATCAGTTTGTTTTTGAAGGGGATTATTTGTGCGTATAGGAATATTGTTTGGTTGTTTTATTTGGGTTTTTTTTGTGTGTTTCTGTTAATACACACATACTTTTTAATAAAGGGCTGTTATTTTTCCTTTTCCATAATTTGTTCTTTTCATTCAATCGCAACCTTTTAATTTTAGATTTATAATTGCTTAGAGATAGAAGTTTGGGTCTTTTCTCCTAACTCACCCTCACGAAAAGACCCTTGTCTCATTTAAACTGGGACATGCCCTCAGGCAGGTAGGCCAGCCTTTTCTTACCTTATCCAATAGCTTGGAGAAGTAGACCATAGTTCTTTTGTATGGCCCTAATTTCTGAACCAGGACCCCTAAAGCCATTCCTTGACGTTCATGTGAAAACAACCAAAAGGGTTTCATCACATCAGGTAAACTGGAACCCTTGTGAGTTCTCACTTCAGTTTGAAGGCTTCATCTGTCTCAGGGGTCCAGATTATGTTATTTTTTGTTATTTTTCAGCAGATCAATAAGGGCTTTGCAAGTAGTCCATTGCCAATGTCCACTTCCCTAACGCAACTCTCTAACTAGGACTTTTCGGTCCCTGACTATCTGCAGGTTTGGTGGTGAAATAAGAGAGTTCAACTGCAGCAGCTAAAACGAAGGTTTTATTCTCAGTCCTCTTCATCACAGGGTGAGGGGAAGTGGATAGCAGCACCAGAAATGGTAGAATAGTCAATTCTGGAATGCAATGTTTACATTAAGCATATTTATCACACCTAGCATAGGGATCTTACATGCTACAGGGCAGGGAGCATGCATGGAACTACTTGGCACACAGTTATACACTTTTTCAAAACTTATTCACTCTATTCAAACTCTTTTACACTATCATATCGCACTGTATCAGGGTGAGTTTGCAGGATGCCGAGATTGAAAACCAAGACACTGCTGAAAGCTCAACAATAAACCCAGTATTTATTACAAAAGTGGCCACGTAAACAGGAACCCTAGAGAAAGAGAACAATAAGAGAATGCGACACCTTACTCACACAGGTGTCACCAAGAAAGTTATCTTACCCACTCTTGATATCATAGAAACCTCGGCAGCAGCTGCATTTTTCGGAGGAGTAATGGCTCACGTGCAGGTGTCCCTGCTATAGACAAGTGGTCCTTCGTGTGAAGCAAAAAATCCCCCCCAAAAACCCAGCTGACTGCATTTATACCATTAACTGATTGCATCTGTCTGGGCAGGTGTGGCCAGTACAACCCAGACAGAGGTTCTCAGTCCGCCCCCTCAGTTATGTAAGTGTACCCCTTCAGTGCATGTGTGAGAACTTTGGAATTCCCCTATTGCATGCGCTGTTTCACTCAAGGGGTCTTATCTCTTTGGGTCTGGGGGCTTTACTTCATCTTCTCCTCTTCAGTTTCTCCTTCAAATGTCCTCTACAGACAATGAGCCAATCATAGAACACCAATTAAAACAGTTTATACAAGAAACTCTCTCTCAAAGGACAAGGTTCCCGTTTATCAGTGAACTTGGCAGGCAAAGAACAAAACTTTCACAGGTGGTTGGGCCAAACACAGACCAAAAAAATATCAACATTCCCTGATACAGGCACTCTGGTATTGCTACATATAAGTCCATATTTTTTCTATAAGTAAGGCAGGGGTTAAAAGTTCTTTTCTCTCAGTTTTAACTTGAGTTGCAGGTGTCCACTGCATGACGTCCTTCTGCAGAAGTTTAGCAACTTCTTCTCTCTCTTTCACTTAGTGTCCAAGGCCATTTGCTGGATTCCATCCTCATCTCTGAGGCCTCTTGCTGAGCAACTGCACCTGCTTTCCCAGGCCTGATGTCTGCCTAGTACCCAACAGTCCATACTTATATATCCATAAACAACACCAACCTGTCATTCCTAGTGTTGCCTAAATGGCTGTGGGGAAAAAAAGACTCCAAGCCAAATTAGGTAGGAGATAAGGATGCAAAGGCTTTAATGAGCCCCCAGGTTTTCCAGAATACCCCCAACGCATGCCCCCGAATACAGGTGTTCACAGTTTTTATAATGATTTTCACCCAATCCCCGTCGGGCCACCACCCAGGTTCTGCCCCCACACGCCTCTTGGGAATTGGATCTGGGGGCGTTTTGGGACCCCCTCTTCTTTGTCTTCATCTTCCTCAGAGCACGTAATGTTCTTGGAGGCCTTCCAGAGTCCTAGCCCTGAAGGATGTTGCGTCTATGGCTATATCTTCTTCCGTAGGGTTAGAGTGTTCTCTACAATTCTACCTTGAAAAAGAGACTAAACAGACGAGTGGAATTTATGGGAATTGATATGGGAATGGGTAACAGGGTTTGCTATGTGTAACTGGTGTGTTAAAGGGTAAAGGGATAATATGCTACTACTTTAAAATCTACATTTACTACATAACTACTTTTAAGATCTACAAAAATTAAAAAGGTATCACTATCACTAGAAAGGCTTGTAGATTTCTCACTGTTTCTGGTCTGGGCATCTGGCAGATGGTTTCTTTTCTCGCTGTTCCCAGGGAACGATGTCCAGCGGAGTCTTCATATCCCAGGTATATCACTTTTTCTTGCACCAGTTGTGCTTTCTGTTGGGAGACTCGGTAGCTGTTTAAACCCAAGAAGTTTAAAAGAGAGATCGTCCATTGTACACACTCTTCTTCTGTTTCAGTTGCTATTAATAGGTCACCTACATATTGTAGAATGCCATCTCCTGGTGGCTGTTCCCATTGTTCTAATTATTTGGCCAATTGATTACCAAATAAAGTGGGGTTATTTTTGAATCCCTGTGGTAAGACTGTCCAACTTAATTGAGTCTTTCTCCTTCTATTAACAGATTCCCATTCGAAAACAAAGATCTTTTGACTTTCTTGAGTTAGGTGTAGGCAGAAAAAGGCATTTCTAAAATCTAACACTGTGAACCAAATCAAATTGTCCCTTAACTTCATTAAAAGACTATAAGGGTTGGCCGCCATGGGATATATTGTTTTTGTTATTTCATTTACTGCCCTTAAATCTTGAACTAATCTATCGTCCCTGTTTGGTTTCTTGACTGGGAGAATTGTAAAGTCAGATTCACACTCTATTAAAAACCCCAATTTCAAAAAGTTTTCAATTATTGGTTCAGTTCCTTTTCTGTCTTCTAACCTCAATGGATACTGTTTCCTGACTACTGGTTTTGCTCCTGGAAGTAATTCTATTTGAATAGGGATTGCCTGTTTTGACTTACCAGGTACATCAGTAGCCCATACCAAGGGATACACTTGATTTAAAATCTGGTTAATACTCTGGTTGTTTTGCTCTGGTTTTGCACAGCTTGTGACCCAACTCAGGGTTGCTATTAATTGTTCTTCATTTACCTGAAATTCAAGTTTACCTTTTTCAAATTTAATCACAGCTTCCAGGTTTTCCAATAAGTGTCTACCCAACAGAGGTTTTGGGGAGTTAGACAAGTATAAATATGGATAAATTCCCATTTGTTTCCAATTTTGTATTTGAGGGGTTTCAAAAAGTAAACTTTTTCTGCTTGACCTGTTGCTCCTATCACTTGAACCAATTCATCACTTTTAGGTACTAGTTCTTGATTTAAAACCGAAAATGTGGCTCCAGTGTCAATCAGAAAGTCCAATTCCTTTTCACCATCCCCTAACTCCATTTTAACCAGTGGGTCTGCTAGGGAATGACTCACCAGTCCCCCTCATTCACTGTTCTGATGAGCGATGACAGCTCCTTCTGCATTTCTATTGGCCAACTTAGGGCATTCCCTCTTCCAGTGAGCTGTTTGTAGGCAATAGGAACACTGGTTTGGTCCTATTCTTGCTTGCTGTGAGGGAAAACCTCCTCTCCCTCGTGTGGTCTGGCCTCAGCCTTGACCTCTGATGTTTGGTCCTGGAAAATTCGAATTTTGAGTTATAGTAGTCACTACTACCCTCACCAATTTTCTATCCTCCTTTTTCTCCCTATTGTTGTATATTTTATAAGTTTCATTCATTAATACTTCTAAATTTTTATTAGAAGGATGATCGATTTTCTGTAACCTTTTTCTAATATCAGGGTTACTTTGTCCCATTAGCAATCCCACTAGTTGTTGCTTGCCTGTTTCTGATGATGGGTCCAGGGTAGTGTATTTTCTCATGGCAGTTCTAAGTCTGTCTAGAAATGCTGTAGGCATCTCATCTCATCCCTGTCTGACATCATACAAAGCAACCCAATTTACAGCTTCAGCTACAGCATTTCGTAATCCCACTAGGACCAATTTTCTATATTGTTTTAACAATGCATAATGTCCTGGGTTATTTGGGTCCCAATTAGGTTTTTGTACTGGAAAGATGTCATCTATGTTTCCTCTCAAAACATTTGTTGCAATCTGTCCTTCCATATGGTTCCTTGCTGTTTTTATTATCAGCTCCTTCTCTGTTTCTGTCAATTCTGAGAGTATCAGGTCTATTTCTGACCAATCAATATCTTGATTTTTCACGATTAATTCAAATCTCTTAGCCACCTTCTCAGGATTTTCTCTAAAACATTTAGCTTCTTCTCTCCAGCTATCCAGGTCACTCTCTGAAAAGGGCACTTTTATTTTTATCTGACCCCCTGTCGGCGATATTACTTGCTGAAGAGGAGCAAATGTGTGGTTAGTTTCAGTTTTAGCTTTCGCTTTACCTCCTGTCGTACCCTTGGCTCTCTGCCCAACAGTCTGACCCTGATATATACTGCTAATTCCCTCTTCTGGATCATCGATGCTTTCTGCTATGCTTTCAGAATCGGTTTCATCCTTTCCTGACCCCTGAGGGCTACCAGGTCTCTGTCCTGCCAGCTCTGGTACCCTTAACTGTAGCTCATGGGGGTCTATTATACTTTCTTCATCACTTTCTATTTTTCCTAACTTGAGACACTGCTGACTGATACTACAAGAGTCACAGCAGTGCTTTTTCAGTTTATGATTTTTCTACTCCTTTTCTAATGCTAAGACAAAAGGATCTTGGGGCGGAACATTTATTCTGCAGTTTTTCTGCCATTCAGGTTTATTTCTTAAGGTGAAAAACATATCTGCCTACATTACTTCATCCCACTTTTGCTGTCTACTGAGAAACAGTATGAGTTGTAAAATTGTAGTGTAATTAAGACTTCCTTCGGGTGGCCATTTTTCACCATCATCTAATGTATACAGAGGCCACCAGTTTTGGTAGTATTTTAAAAATGCCTTTTTATTCAGATTCCCTCCGGGAATTCCACCTAACTCTTTCCAGGGCTTCAAAATGCAACCTAGTTTTAGTATTTATTTCTTTACTCATTTTACCTCCCATTATTATAAGAACCCAATATATACATATATATCCCACCACTTCATATGTTAACTGATCGCTTTGTCCGTTTCTTGTCGGTGCCCTTGTGGGCAGCACGGAACCGCAGATTGGGACTCCTCACTCACCTCGCAGTAAAAACTGTGTCTCACACGCACTGACACACTCCAAGTTTTCTCAAAAGTTTCCCTATCTCATAAGTTTTACGTGGTCAAATTGCGTTACCACACAAAGTCACAAGATATCGCTGTAGACAGTAAAATACACACTTTACAGAAGATTTGAGTAAATCTTTAGAAACACATACCTATTATTCATACGACAATGATATCTTGCCCACTGGGTCTCTTCCAGGCTTTGATTATCCCTACATCTGATACAATATAAATTCAGAGTTCAATTTAATCCTCTCTCTTGCATTCCCCTTGGTCCTGAAATATATTTATTACAATGGTTGTATAGAGCCCTCACATATAATGAGCAGTTGCAAAAAGGACAAATTTTAATTCTAGGTTTCAAACAGCATGGTAAATTCTCAGCTACTCGCTCAGAGTTACCAGAATCACTTCCCATAAAAGATCTTAACATAGAACAAGACAACCCATTAAAAAAATGAAACATATAAAACCACAGAGCACTATTTCAGTTGTTACATTCCAGGAATTCCTTAACAAGACAAGAAGAAAACCCAAAGGAAGTTTAGCATCTTAGCTCCCCAAATCTTAAGAAAACCTAAAGGAAACTTTCATTTCCCAAATCTTAAGACAACCTAAAGGAAACTGTCGCGAGTCGAGGCGGGAGTAATGACATGAACCCTTGTGGAACCAGAAGTTGGAACCCTTTATTGCACACCACTTGCTATTTTATACATTTTTAGGTTACACATGTTAACTCTTTATGGGTCCACAAATTATATAAATATCCTTCCATTGACCACTAATAATGTTATATAACTCTGCTAACTGTGCATGTCAGCCAACTACGACTCAGCATATTTTCCCGGAAAACCATATTGTTACATCTTCCGGGTCCGGACTGATTTCTGCCTTGTGTAAAAGTTCCTACTTGACTATAACTCTTCCAGGATCCCCCAGGCCAGCTGGGGGAAAACCACCACAATTCCCCCTGTTTTTGTATTAAAGAAACTGCCAATGAGCGTCATCCATTGCGGGGTCCCTTGCAAGGGAGACACAAACCACGGCAATATCAATAATACAAAAACAACTATATGCACAGGCAAGAGTAACAGCCCAGACAGTCCATCTGTTGTCAGTCTATGGCAGTAGCATTCTTTATTTCGGTTGACGAGTACAGTCATAGATGGGTTTTCATGTAACTTGTGGATGTGGGTCATCCAGTACGGGTCGGACACATCAAGCAGGTACTCAGTGCGGTCCTTCATCTGTAAGAACACAAGGATACCCTCTACCCCGAGTTAATAGTTTGCATGGTTGAGATCACTGCCCCTTTTGCAAGTCTTTCACTCATACTTTCACCACAGGAGAGACAGGTGTGGACTTTTGTAAGGAGCCAAAATGCCGGACCATGGGTGGATCCCTCCCACTGGCCCCCTGTGATGTTAATAAAATTGAGCACATAGGTAGCCTTAGCGAGGCGAGCTTCAGGGGTTTCCCCAGACATTCCCTCCTTCTGTTTTTGTAATTGACGGTTAAGGATATCATGTGTTCGTTCCACAATACCTTGATCCTGGGAGGAGTGAGGAATACCAGTGACGTGAGAAATCCTCTACATTTGGAGAAAAGATTGCACCCGAGAAGAGGCGCAGGTAGGACCATTGGTAGTCTTAATTCGGTGTGGAAGCCCACACGTAGAAAAAGGCCCCCCAGCCAATGGTGAATAACATCCCAGGCAGTGTCACCAGTATGGACAGTAGCGACCATAACGGAGGAGAAGGCATCCACAGATAATGTCAACTGGCCAAAGTCCGCCACCATGCGTAGCTCGACGACCTGGGGTGAACTGTCTTAAAGTGTATCAATGTGCTGCCATCTGTGACTGTCATATCAAGTCACAGCCACCTTGAGTCCAGGCACAGGTGTCATGCAAAAAAGCAGTTTCTGACTCAACAAAATCTGTTCATGGTACTCACACAGGGGGTGGGAGTGTGGGAATGTCCTTCTTTGATTTCTGGGAGCATTCAGTTTTCTGATAGCCCTTTTTTACTGCAAGAGACACATCTATGGTCTGTGGTGGTAACTGCAGCCATGGCATTAGTTAATGCTGTCATCTTATGTTCCACTGATCCTACTTTGAACATGCCTGAGTTATATCGTCAAGCGAGGGATCATCTGGTAAAGTATCAATGATCTTCTGACAGTTTGCATTGGCATTGTCTCTTGCTAACTGTTTCACTAGGGCCTCAAGAACCTGCTTCTCTATGTGTCCCAGGTTGGACTTGGCTCCCAGTCAAGTGCCTGGACTCCAGGGACAAAGCCTTCCCCTTCCCTCTCACTCTCGTGTAATTGACCGAAAAGATCACGAAAAAGAAAATCAAAAGAACCCAAACCGAACTGAATTTTAAGTGGAAGATTTATATAAAGAAAATTATATACAGGGAACCCCCAAAGGGGAAAAGGGAAGGGAAAGGGAAAAGGAAAAAGGGATAAAAAGGGATACAACGCAAATACTTCCCTCCAGAGATAGCGAACCACACCACACAACCGCCGGCACTCTCTGCCTCTCAAGGTTAACCAGATGCGTTAGGCCTCACTCCCTCGCCCGGGCAGAGCGACAGCAAAGCTACCTTCGCCTTTGGTCCACCGGAAGAAAGAGAGCGAGAGCTTCCTCTCTCTTCTTATTTATACTCTTGTTTACGTAAAAATCGTATGGAATACTGGGAACATGGCCTTGGTTCCTTGGTTACAACTTGGTCACCAAGGAAGGCCTAGTTTTAAAACTACTACATTCTCCACTTCTTATTTCATACTATTTTTACGTAACACTTATATGTCATGTATTTGCTTATATCCCACGTATATATACACATATTTATATATATAGTCTTTTGGAGTAGTTGTCTTGTGGTAGAAGATCGGTTTCAGCATCAACAGTAGTTCGGTTCAGATCCTCGGCACTTTGGTCACAATCACAGTTCAGGTTTAGGACTGGTTCACTGTCTCATCGTCAGATACTGGTATCAGCTTTGGTTAGGTTTCTCTTATTTGGCGATTAGTCTCCTGTAAAACAACTTGAAGCACAAAGTTAGTTTTTCCCCAAGGATAAATTTCCTTGAGGCACATACTGTATCTTTCCATCCTTCCTCATTACCCACCAGGTGTACCCTGGCTTTTGAGTAAAAACAACTTCACGAATGGGTTTGTCCTCGCCTGAAGTAGGGGTAACTCAAACAGCTTTACCCAACATACTTCTCAGGTGAATTACTGGAACTTTGTCTCCATCTACAGTGTGGAGGGATTTTGCTTGGGCAGGGCCAGCTCGATTGATAGAGTCTCTAGTATTTACTAACCAGGTGGCCTTGGCTAGGTGTTTATCCTAGTTCTTAAATTTTCCCTCACATAGTGCTTTTAAAGTTGTTTTTAACAGTCTATTATACCTTTCAATTTTTCCAGCAGCAGGTGCATGATATGTAATGTGATAGACTCATTCAATACCATGTTCCCGTGCCCACGTGGCCACTAGATTATTCTTGAAATGAGTCTTATTGTCTGACTCAATTCGCTCTGGAGTGTCATGTCTCCATAAGACCTGCTTCTCAAGACCCAGAATGGTATTCCGGGCCGTTGCATGGGGCACTGAATATGTCTCCAACCATCCAGTGGTTGCTTCTACCATGGTAAGCACATAACGCTTACCCTGGCGGGTCTGTGGCAACGTGATATAATCGACCTGTCATGCTTCTCCATATCTATACTTGTCCCAACGTCCACCATACCATAGGGGCTTCAATCTTCTTGTCTGCTTAATAGCAGCACAGGTTTCACAGTCGTGGATAACCTGGGAAATAGTGTCCATGGTTAAATCCACCCCTCGGTCTCGTGCCCATCGGTAGGTGGCATCTCGGTCCTGATGACCTGAAGCATCATGGGCCCATCTGGCTAGGAATAACTCTCCTTTATGTTGCCAGTCTAGGTCTATTTGTGACACTTCAATTTGCGCAGTTTTATCCGCTTCTCTGTTGTTACGATGTTCTTCGTTGGCTCGACTCTTGGGTACATGGGCATCTACATGGCGGACTTTCACATTTAGTTTCTTTACTCTAGAAGTAATGTCTTGCCACAAATCAGCAGCCCATATAGGTCTTCCTCTACGTTTCCAACTCATGCTTTTCCATCGCTCTAGCCATCCCCATAGGGTATTGGTTATCATCCATGAGTCGGTGTAGAGGTAGAGTCTTGGCCATCCTTCTTTCTCTGCGATGTCTAGGGCCAATTGGACGGCTTTGAGTTCTGTAAACTGACTCGATTCGCTTTTATTTTCAGTGGTCTCCACGACTTGTCGGGTGGGACTCCAAATGGCTGCTTTCCACTTCCGGTTCCCTCCTATAATACAACAAGAACCATCAGTGAAAAGAGTATAACGCGTCTCTTCATCTGGCAGTTGATTATATGGCGGAGCTTCTTCAGTTCGACTCACTGGCTCTTTTTCCTCTTCATCTGCCAGACTGAAGTTTCCACCTTCGGGCCAATTAGTTATGATTTCCAAAATTTCAGGGCGATTCGAGTTTCTAATTCGGACACGTTGTGTAATCAAAGCAATCCACTTGCTCCATGTGGCATCGGTAGCATGATGCGTAGGAGGCACTTTCCTTTTGAATATCCAACTCAGCACCGGTAGTCGGGGTTCTAGGAAGAGATGCACTTCAGTGCCAATCACTTCAGAAGCTGCTTGTATGTCTTCATATGCCGCCAGTATTTCCTTCTCCATAGGGGTGTAGTTGGTTTCAGATCCTCTGTAGCTTCGACTCCAGAAGCCAAGTGGTCGCCCTCATGTTTCGCCAGACACTTTTTGCCAGAGGCTCCAGGAGGGACCGTTATTTCTAGATGCAGTGTAAAGTACATTTTTTACATCTGGTCCCGTCCTAACTGGTCCAAGAGTCACGGTATGTGCAATTTCTTGTTTGATCTGCCTGAAAGCCTGCTGTTGTTCAGGACCCCATTGGAAATCATTCTTTTTATGGGTCATAAAATAAAGAGGGCTCACAATTTGGCTGTACTCTGGGATGTGCATCCTCCAGAAGCCTATGGCTCCCAGAAAAGCTTGGGTCTCCTTTTTGTTTGTCGGTGGAGCCATTGTTACAATTTTATTGATGACGTCGGTTGGAATCTGGCGCCTTCCATCTTGCCATTTCACCCCTAAGAACTGGATCTCTCTGGTAGGCCCCTTGATCTTGTTCTTCTTAATGGCAAAACCTGCTTTGAGGAGAATCTGGATAATCTTCTCTCCTTTGTCAAAAACTTCCTTTGCTGTGTTCCCCCATACAATGATGTCGTCAATGTATTGTATGTGTTCTGGGGCCTCACCCTTCTCCAGTACAACCTGAATCAACCCATGACAGATGGTGGGACTGTGTTTCCACCCCTGGGGTAGTCGATTCCAGGTGTATTGCATGCCCCTCCACGTGAAAGCAAACTGCGGCTTGTACTCTTCTGCCAAGGGAATGGAGAAAAATGTATTTGTTATGTCAATGGTAGCATACCACTTTGCTGTCTTGGACTCCAGCTCATACTGGAGCTCTAACATGTCTGGTACAGCAGCACTCAATGGCAGTGTGACTTCATTTAAACCACGATAGTCCACTGTCAATCTCCATTCACCATCGGATTTGCGTACAGGCCAAATGGGGCTGTTGAAGGGTGAGTGAGTCTTACTGACCACCCCTTGACTCTCCAACTTCTTGATTATCTTATGAATAGGGATCACAGTATTTCGATTGGTCCGGTATTGTCGCCTATGCACTGTTGAAGTGGCTATTGGCACTTGTTGATCATCAACTTGTAGGAATCCTACAACAGAAGGATTTTCTGAGAGACCAGGCAGGGTAGACAATTGCTTGGATTTTTCCTCAGTCACCGTGGCTACACCGAAAGCCCATCGGTACCTCTTCGGGTCCTTGAAGTATCCTCTTCTCAGGTAATCAATACCAAGGATACAGGGGGCTTCTGGCCCTGTCACAATGGGATGCTTTTCCCATTGGTCTCCAGTCAAGCTTACTTCGGTCTCTACCACTGACAACTCTTGCGACCCTCCTGTCACTCCAGAAATAGACACAGTCTCCGTAGTCTTGTGTTCAGATGGTATTAGTGTACACTGGGCACTGGTATCTATCAAAGCCCGGTATCTCTGTGGATCCGATGTGCCAGGCCGTCGAACTCACACAGCCCAGTAAATCCGATTATCCTTCTGGTCCCTTTCCTTCTCCTGGCAGAAGGCAGGGCCCCTCTATTGGTCCTTGTCAGAGCATTCAGTGTCAGATATCCTCTTTGCTCCACCAGCGGCCTTCTTCTTGTCAAGAAAGTGGACTTCGGCCTTCTTGTGTTTTGGAGATCACAATTGCTTTTCCACAAAATCCGCATCAACTACAAAGACAAGTTTTTTATTGGTTTCCTTCTGCTTCAGCTCTTTCACTCTAGCCTGAAGTTTGGAAGTGGGTTGTCCATCCCATTTCTTCATGTTCTCTCCCTGTCTGCGCAGGTAGGACCACAGCTGATTACGTGATTCGCGTTTAGGGCCCTTCCTTCTGTGTGTAGGGGGAGGAGTTGTTGACCGAGGTCTGGACCAAGATCGAGATTGAGGTCGAGCTCGTGGTCTAGATCGCTTTACTGGTGTGTCTCTGTAGTCTCGGGAAACGCTGTCATCTCTGTCTTCATAGTCATCCTCATAATTGGAATATTCATAATCTCTTTCCATTCTTCCCTTAGAGCGGATGGGTTGACGTCGGACGTCGGACATCGGACAGATCTTCGAAATTTTCCGCTATGCTCTGTATCCATTGACACATTGTTTCTACATCCGGTTCATCCAACTTTGGATGGAATGCTGAAATTAGGCAGTTGATGTATTGTGCAGGGGCACCTTTAATTACTTTTCTCCACATTGGATTGGTACATGGGAGACTCGCAGGGTCTAAGATATCATAATAATCCGGATTACTAAAGATGAGTTCAAGCATGGCCAGTTCCCGTAGATATTGAATACCTTCTTCCGCAGTTGTCTATTTTCCTGGAGAATTTGTTAAGTACTCCTTAAATGGATATCTCTCTCTCACAGCATTAAGGATCCTAAGCCAGAGACTATGACTATATGGCTCTCGTGCAATTCCTTGTTCAATCTTACGGTCTCGAGCCAGGGATCCCAACTGCTGTGCTTTGTGACCTTCCAGCATGTGGTTTCTAGCTCCATTATCCCAACATCTTACCAGCCAGGTTAGAATTCGCTCACCAGGCTGGCGACTATAATCTTTTCTCAAATCCCGGAGCTCTGCTGGCGTCAATGATCGTAATACTTCCAATGTTCTCACAACTCCCGCTTCTGGATGGACATCCCTCCTATCCATTTCCACTTCTCTTTTGACGTATCTGTGTGGAACTGTTTCCACTCTGCCTCTCTCACGTGGAGGTGGAAATGGAACATGCCTTGGGGATGGGCTTCTGTGTTGTGGAGGTTGAGGCGGGGGCTGTGTCTGCTGCAGGGATGGTTTTCTGGCTTGTGGAGATGGGGACCGAGCACGGTGCCTGGATGGGCTTCTCGCGGGTGGAGGTAACGAATAGTCCTCTGGACCCTGGGATGAGGATTTCAGATAGTCCTCCATCTCTTCTGTGGACCTGCTCTGGGTTCAGGTAATTGTTATTGCCTGGGTCACTGCAGATTATTTCCAGTATGGTCAATTCCTGCAAGTACTGGATGCCTTCCTCTGCAGTAGTCTACCTTCTTGGGGAATTTATTAGATCATATTCAGGTGTCAACACTCTCCTTGGCTTTTGTGTTCCATCAGGCATCTGAGCTGCTGCCCCTTCTTCCTTCGGACGCGTCACCCTCTCTTTTGGACGCGCCCCTAATTCCTTGGGACGTGCTCCTTCTCTCACAGCTAGTTCTTCTTCTTCTTCAGTTACACGCCTCAGTCGTGGGGCTAGGCTTGTGGACCCTGCATCATCCCTTATCCACATCTTCTTTTTGTTATGGGGGCAATAGTAATTTCAGGATCTGTGGTGTGGGCCCCAGTCTTGGTCATAGAAGTGGCTGGAGTTCCCATGTTCATAAAGTCCATAATTGGAACTCCAGTGTCAGCAGGTTTGGTCCAAACTGTGCTGGTTTCAAGTGGCATCTGGACTCTGGTCTTGGTGGACTCCATTCTGACTGGCATAGTTTGTGTCTCTGCCTTAGCCTTCTGAACATGATCTACAGCAGTTCGATAAGCACTAGCCAGGCCCCAGCATAGAGCAGAGATTTGGGTATTTGGATCCTTATATGTAAGACAACCTTCCATTAAACGATGGGTTATCTCATTAGGATCAAAGGCCTGTGCTGCCGTGAAGTCCCAAGTAATGGGAGGTGCCAAGTGCTCGATCCATTTACCAAACACTTCCCATGCTCCTTGCCAACCAGGAACTGCCCTTTTCAAGCCCCTTTCCAAAGCTCCAGCTAATCCCTTTGAGGTACGGCCTTTCCTACAACAAGGGAACCAGCGTAACACAATCCTTCCAATTTTAAATAGCATGTTCATCACATTCATCATAAACCAAATTGTTGCCACACAATTTAGATATTCATTGGAGGCAACAGTCAGTTTGGGAATTTCTAGGATCCATCGTTTAACATCAAGATAGGAAGAATACCTTTCCCAGATGTCTCGCCAATTGAACACTGTTGGATTTGGATTGTCCTACATGTAGTAGTCTAAAACAGGTGTAAAAGCTGCTAAAAGTACATTAAAAATTAAGAAAGTGGCCATTATTTATATAGTTGTCCTCAATGTTCTTAAACAAGAGGTATATTTATATAAACAAATCCCTCTTGGCTGCGATCCCGGTACTGTTCCCAAACAAAGTCAATGTTTGGCAGAACTTGGCCACCTGCCCAGAAATTGTTACCAAAACAACCTCCTGGTTATCTCGGTAGAACCTCCAAAAATGTCCCAGGTTGGACTTGGCTCCCAGCCAAGTGCCTGGACTCCAGGGACAAAGCCTTCCCCTTCCCTCTCACTCTCGTGTAATTGACCGAAAAGATCACGAAAAAGAAAATCAAAAGAACCCAAACTGAACTGAATTTTAAGTGGAAGATTTATATAAAGAAAATTATATACAGAGAACCCCCAAAGGGGAAAAGGGAAGGGAAAGGGAAAAGGAAAAAGGGATAAAAAGGGATACAACGCAAATATTTCCCTCCAGAGATAGCGAACCACACCACACAACCGCCGGCACTCTCTGCCTCTCAAGGCCAACCAGATGCGCTAGGCCTCACTCCCTCGCCCGGGCAGAGCGACAGCAAAGCTACCTTCGCCTTCGGTCCACCGGAAGAAAGAGAGCGAGAGCTTCCTCTCTCTTCTTATTTATACTCTTGTTTACGTAAAAATCGTATGGAATACTGGGAACATGGCCTTGGTTCCTTGGTTACAACTTGGTCACCAAGGAAGGTCTAGTTTTAAAACTACTACACTATGGTAGTTAGCAGTCTCTCAACAAATGGTAAATATAGCTCAGCAGTACGAAAAATTGCCTCCATGCCCACAGTTTTAACTTTCACTAACTAAAGGAGGTCATTGTGCCTGGTGTTGAGGGTTAGAAAACTGTCCCGAACTGATGAGAACATCACCACCATTTCCATATCGGGGATCATCTTGAGGTCATTGCAAATTTCTTACTCCCTGTGCTGAAGCCCTTTTAAACCAGACTGACTGAAATACTGAGAACTGCATTGGGGGAAATATAATCCAGGCAATCATCTGTATATCATATGGAGTTAGTTCCTCCATAGTCAATATCATAAGTATGAGCATGGTAGGGGTTGAGTTGAACCCATACTGCACTGCTGTTCTCTGTAATTCCTGAATCACCTTCCATGATAATGGGCGGTGCTCATCGGGCTGTCAACTAGATGGATCCCCCCTCACCACCGGGAAAACCCCAGCCTCCCCAGTTGGTAAGGAGGCTATCTGATGAGAAGTGCTCTCTAATAGGGCATCAGTCTGTTCTGCTAACTCCCAATTTTCCTCTTTCATCGCTCAAGACTTAAACTTTTGCCAGAATATTACAGGATCACGGAATATTCCCTTTTTTGCTGAACGAAACCCTTTCCCTTTTAAATTTCTGCCTCCCCACCCTTAGAAGGGGGAGGAGGCAAAACTAAGGGAGTTTCGCTCTCACGAAGTTCGAGCAGAGGGGCTGAGGGAGTCACAGCAGAAGAACTGGTAACAGTAGGATTTATAGGGGGAGGATTCGTGATATCAGAAGTTACAGAGTTCCCAGAATTTTCCCTCTGAGCATTCTCAGAGATCTCCCTAGGAGTTTCTGTGGAAGCTCCCGTAGAAGCTCCTCCAGGGACATTAAGTGGCACTGTCCCAGAACCTCCTGATTTTTTATGTTCTTGCAATGTTTCTCTTGATATACGCCATATAGTTCACAATTCTACTGCTTTCTCGTCTCCGTGTGTGGATGTTTCAAATAGTCGATGGCCTAAATCATCCCACACAGATTCACTAAAGGCAACCTTAGATGTTGCCTGAAAACCCTGATCTTTGCTCCACTTTAACATTTTCTGTAGGAGCAAGGAACTTATCTTGATTCCATGATCCTGCAGCAGTAACTGCCACATCTGGATGATCGATTCATCCTCTCTAGACAACACGGAACCCATTATTCTCCGGTGGTTCACCTGTTCCAAACAGGTGTCTCAAAAATATTTGGGCTGGCCCCTGAACGACTTTCCTGTCGTTCTCAAAAGCTACACTGGAGTTCCCGCCCCCAACAGCTATCTCAACACCGTCTCTCTCCATCCTCACTTGGGACATGTAACTCTACTTTACTTGACCAAGTTAGAGGACTGACTTACAAAATTACGTTACACTGTAAGGCAGCTTAACAAAGAAAAAACTAAGCAGCAGCAAAAGTAGAACATGAAACAGCAGTACGGTAATATAACAGCAAAAAACTCACAGTTGCAGGGGTTAAAAAACTAGAGTTAGAACTCTGTTACTTAGTTTCGGAGCCAAGAGCTGCAGAGGGTGGAAACCAAAAGTGCAGCTCTATTGCCTTGTTACGGAGCTTATCTCTGCAAGAAGTGGAAACCAAAAGAGTAATTTTTGTTACCTAGCAACAGCAGGTGTAGCTCAGCTTGAGCTCCTCTGCTCGGCTGGTGAGAGTGGTGATGGCATAGAGGGGGGTGCCGCAGCAAACACTCACGGAAGCCAAACAAGGGGAGCAGGGGCGGAGTTTATCAGAAGGCAGGTGGTAGCAGCGTAGAGTCTAAATTTGGTCTCCTTGACTCCTAGGCAAGCAAGCAGACTATCACAAAAACCAGGATGCACCTTAGCAAAACTGAAGGCAGAGGCAAGGAGGGAACCTCCCCTCTTCGGTTGAGTAGGCGAGCAGCGGCAAGAGCCGCCACAGCAGGTGGTTCGGGTCCCAGGTCTGTTTCGCTGCTATTCCGTTTCATCTTCTGCGAAATCGCTAATCAGGGTTCACACGGTGGCAAAGTACAAATCCTTTTCACTGCTTCTTCTCTTCGTTCTTCCTCCGTTGATCACGTCAGGGTCACCAGATGTCCCGGGTCGAGGCAAGAGTAACGACATGAACCCTTGTGGAACCAGAAGCTGGAACCCTTTATTGCACGCCACTTGCTATTTTATACACTTTTAGGTTACACATGTTAACTCTTTATTGGTCCCCAAATTACATAAATATCCTTCCATTGGTCACTAATAATGTTATATAACTCTGCTAACTGCGCTTGTCAGCCAACTATGACTCAGCATATTTTCCCGGAAAACCATATTGTTACAACTTCCGGGTCCGGGTTGATTTCTGCCTTGTGCAAAAGTTCCTACTTGACTATAACTCTTCCAGGATCCCCCAGGCCAGCTGGGGGAAAACCACCACAGAAACTTAAGAACCAAGCCCCCCAAATCTTCAAGTCAAAACAAACAATCTTTGGTCAAATGCAACATAATAGAAACCTAGAAGGTATCCCTTCTCATAATCCTGTGGGACAGCGTCCTGTCTCATCTTAAGGTGTAAATTCAACCAAACTAAACCAAAGAGCAAATATAAATACCTTTTTATGTTAGACAGAAGTCTTTGTCCACTGGTGTGTGAAGCCGAGGGGTAGGGGAGTCTTGTGCTCACTGAAGGTCCAGGGGGAGAGCCCCCTCGAGTGTCCCCAGCCCCCTGGATTCCAGTACCTGAGGGGTTTAACTCCTGCTTCATCCCATCTGGGTTGCCAGATTGATGCCAAAACCGGCTCAAAATAACTGCTCAGAGATGAATTTTGTCTTTAAGCACCAAGGTATTTATTTTGTGCAATGTTGGGGAACTAGCCAAATTACACTGGACAAACTAGCTCTGAAGTTCTCAGTGAAAAGTCAGGTAATTTATACAGTTTTCATGAGAAGTTACAACATCTTTACATACATATTCATTGGATTTTGACATCTAATTATCATATTCATAATAGGTGGGGTTTAGATGGAGTTTGAGGTGGGGTCTTCTAGAATCATCTTTTGGGGAGTCTTTAGGTGGTCGTTCCTGTTTCTTCGGCCTCATCTTAGGGGTCTTTTGCTCTTCTTCCTTGTGTAAACTTCTCAACTTTCTTTGTTCACTGGGGCTTGCACAACTCCCCCTGACTCATGGTTTTCTTATCTCCTTCAGATGTCCACCTTATCTTTATGTATGACTGCTAAACTACTCAAAGTACATCCCTTCTATCTCTTACTTCATCAGAACAGAACAAGTTGTCTCTGTTATGTTTCACCATGACCAGAGCATCTCTGGCAGAGCATGGTACCAACTCCATTTTAGTCAATCTTTAAAAACCCTGCTCTGTTTCAATAATCACAGAGATCTATTAGCACTATAAATATATGTATACAAAAATGAATATTCCTGGGTCTGCTCAAACACAGTTGGAAGCGCAAAGCTCACCTAAATGTGTCTCTTCAGGAGAGGAGGAGAGATAGAGTCCGCAGACTGATCCCAAGCAGACAGAGGTGTTTTTCCCCTCCAGTCCTTTCTTCCCTGAAGCCCCCTTTTTATACTATAAATTTTGGCTTCTGTCAATGGGATGGAACAATCGCATGTTATAGGTGGGTGTCATGGTTTAGGAATGGTACTCCCCAATTTAGTGCTTCCACTGAGAGTCTCCAAACCATAATGATGCTCATTTGCTCTCCCTGCAGCCGGCTGGAGAGGTGAATTGGAAGTACAAAGTTCAGGGATTGAGATAAAAACAATTTACCAGAAACAGTAATGAGATAAGAAAACAGTCAGTAACAAGGCTAATGACAGAGGGTACAAGAAAAATGTCATTGCTCACCACAGAAACCCCTGACAGCAGACAATACCCGACCACTCCCTGCACCACACTTAACCATAATGAACCCCTTCTCCTCGGAAGAGACTCCCTTCCCCCTGCCCCCCAGCAATGACCATGGTGTGGTACAAAATGACCTCCAAGTCCTAGCCAAGCCCTCCTGGTTACTGCAAAAATTAACCCTCTCCTTGCCAGAACCAGGACAGTGGGGTTTGGTGACTTTGGTTATACATGCATTACATGTTCCATGTTCTCCTTAATTTGCATCCTGAGGGGTGTCGGGGCCTTAGCAATTCTGCATGATTATTCTGAGTTCTGAAAAGGTCAGGAGGTAACGGTAAGATAAACAAGAAACGGCTTACTGCTGCAGGAAGGCAGGAGTCAGCAGAAACAGGGTGGGAAAAACAGTGATAACCGAAACGGTATGCAAATGTGGGCTTCAAAACCACAAATCGGTGGGTTACCTAGGGCGCGTGGACAGCGCATGCTGACCAATCGTGATGGCGTGCTGTGCTCGCGTGGACAGGACTCAGAATAATATAAATTGTACAGCTTAACAATAATAAAACTGGATTTGAACTTGCATCTTGTGGATGTGTGTGTGGTTCTCTCCCGCTCGCTTGCCTGCCTGCAGCATCTGGTGAACCCCGACGTACGTGCTTGGGGACGATCGAACATCGGACTGCAGAGCCTGCGAGGATCCTGCTTGCCAGCGGAGTTATAGCTGGGCGCCAGAATAAAGGCGGATCGTGCACGGACTGACCGGTGAGTCAGGAAGATAAGCAGGATGAGATTAACTGCGTTAGCAGTGGAAAAGGCGGTTGTCGATAGCCTAATGAAATTGGCTGATAAGACTGACGCTCAGTTGCCGCGTTCGGCGCTGATAGATTTACTATGTTGGTGTCACCGCCGTGGATTTTTCTCCTCCACGCAAGATATATATAAGACTGAGACGTGGTAAAAGGTGGGGGAGGACTTGTGGGAATCGGTACAACTTGGAATGAAAGGGGCAAAGACATTAGCAAAATTACCGTACTCTGCGAATACTGATTGAATGGCTACATGGCGAGGCGTAAGTCGCCGCGGCTGTTAAAGCTGCAGTGCGGCCTCCCAATAGCTCTCAAACAAAGGCAGAACGCGCGGTTGAAATGCAGGGTGTCTGACCCCCTCTTGGAGACCCCCCTAATTATCCTCCGTTGACATGTCCTGTCATGACTAAGGCAGAACAAATAGCATGGGGTTTAGATGACGAATTACCACCGTGGAACCCCAGTAACGAAAAGCTGTTGCCCCAAGTACAAACTGAAAGTAAAATACCGGGCCGCCTCAGATCGCGATCGAACAACCCCCCCCCCTGCCTCAAGCAGTGTGCCCTAAGGACGGACCGAGACGGGAGGGCGAGGCAAGATAAAGGGCTGCTGGAAGACACGGGAAGGCAGAGGCGCCCGGAGCACCCCTCCCCCCCCACGCCGCTCCGCTTTACAAAGGACGGCAACTATGGAATTCCATAAAGCCCGCCCACAACATTCTTTGAACTTTTAAAAATGTTTTAACTTGAACAAGAGGCAAAAACTATGTTTGCTTTGCAAGTTATAGCTTCACTACAACAGTCACAAATAGAAGACACGGAGTTAAGCATTGCTACTCTAAGACTGAAAAACAAAAGCTTGTGTGAAAGTGGTGTCTAAAACCTTTCAAACGCAGGAGCTCCCTAGGGCTGTTGCTGCTGTGTTAGTTGAAGAGAGCCTGGGTAGCTTGAAGGGAGCGCAACTAGTCCCAAAGGCGCTCGGATAGCTCACTCGGTAAAGCATAGGACTGTGAATCCCTGGGTCATAGGTTCAAGACCCACCGCGAAATGAGGGGCCGGTTACGGCCCTGAAGCCTCCTTTTTTTTTCCTCCACGTAGACCCTTGGTAAAATTGTCTGACTGCTCTCATCTGTTTCTGCACGGTAACTACTTAGAACTGATGGAACTTTTAAGAGCAATGGTTTGTTAAGCTTTTGTTAACAGTGAAAACAACTGGAAGAAGTAGATGGACAGAAACTGAGACGTGACTACATCCCAGACTGCGGAGATAGCAACATCCAGAGAGCACAGAGACAACATCAGCGGAGGAGAGCCAGCACAGAGCAGGACGCCTAGACAGAACGATGCCGGGAGCAGAGCGGGGGCGGGACTCCTGTTAATGTGGCTGCGCCGGGCTGCGGAGCCGGGGTACTGCGAGCTCCGAACCAGAGCGGGGCACGCTGCTGCCTGTGCTGAGGGGAGTCCCGGAGGACCCAGACCTGCAGGGCTTAGCACTTGTGGTGTTAAGACAAAGCTGCTGAAACTGCAGCTGATTCAAAAAACAAAACAAAACAAAAACAAAAACAAAAAAAATAATAAAAAAAAAAAGGACAATAAAAAAAAAGAAAAAAAAGGGAAAAAGGGAGTTTTGAAGAGAACTTTCATGTGCATGGTGGTGTTTTTCACTGAGTTTGTCACAGTTGACAGAGAAGTGGAACTTACTGGGGAATAGTTAAAGGTTTAAGAGGTCTATAATTGATCCTGGTTACTTGGTTAAAGTGATTTTATAATTGCAGATTATACCTTCTTTTCTTTTCCCCCTTTCTGGCATTAGGTTAAGATACATTTCAGATGGGACTTTAAAATGTACACACATGATTCTTTGTTCCTTTTTTCAGTTCACCTGACGTTATTTCTGTTATGCTGCATAGCTTTTGGTATTCCAAAGCAAGACAAACTCACTCAGAAATCAAATTATTGTCAAAAAGCATTTTACACACTAAGCATATTTTCAAAACAAAAGAGGGGAGGAGAATATGCATGTACATAAACAGGTCCTGGATCAGAAATGGATCTCATTTAGGTTTGTTAGGCCTTTTTGTTTCCTTGTATTAATTCCTTTTCAGGACAGGTGGAATTGCTGAACATGACCACCAGAGATGGCAGACTGAGAAACACTGAGAAGCCAACAATACTTAGGAATCTGTGGTTGAAATGAAAAATATAATAAAAATCCCAACTATGTGTGAATGAAGGATGATTGAGGTGGCCACCTTCTGAATGACTGGGAAAAAAATTGTATGAGTGAAAAAAGCTGCGCAGATATCTCTGTGTGTGTGAACTTAAATACTTAATGAATATTAAGATTTTAAGAGAATGTGTTATATAGATTTAATTATGGTAAGTTGATGCTGCTAGCCTTCGGAGATTAGAAGCAGATATTGAAGATATTGCAAGTTAATACTGGTTAAAATTGACTAAATGGTCTGTTGGTAAATATCAGGATGGCTTTTACCTATAATCAAGACAAGTTTGCTTGTGTTGTTTTAACCTCTCTAATCATAGTAAGCCAATCCAGGAACAAAGGTGGATAGCGGAACAGAGGTGGAGTACACAACATGAATATGACCGAATCATGGCTCAAAATGACACCAAGATCCTTAATTGGTTCTGTGATGAAAACTTGTGTATCCCTAGGGGGTGGATGGTCCCTCCCCAAAACATGGACCAGGTTTATTTTGCGTTTCATAAATTACGGATTAGCAAACGCAAGGAAAAACAGCAACGTAAACAACAAAACTAAAGTTATCTGGTATTACCACCTAATTCTATCCAGCATCATCCCTGTTGCAGCCATCCACAACATTGACCCAAGACAAAATATGTGGGTTACTGTAGCAGTTATTAATATAATAAATAATAAGTCCCATGGGGACCATAGCGACACCAACGTGATGTGTAACAAGAGAGAGAGAGAGTTTATTCAAGGAGTCCCAGCTTATATAGCAGTTCCAAATGCTGACACGTCACACAGGTAACTTCTTAAGCCAATCCCATACAAGCATTCAACAGAGCGTGTGTGACAGTAGTTAGAACTACAACTCCCAGGATGCTTTGCAGCACCTGGTGTAACCAGACCCCATAGGTTACTTGGGCCAATGTGTCTGGGGTTACAGAATTTTGTCTATCCCTCCAAAAAGCCAGTGATCCTTTTCGAACTTGTCTAATTGGTTATCCATACATACATTGACCAGACTTTAGCCATTTTGGGAGTGAACTACACTGCTATTAATAACTCTTATTGGCAGTGGAGAGACGACAACTCATGGGGCGAATGTACAAAATCGTGGAATTGGCCTATTGTAAAAGAAGCACGTTTTTTACAACAGTTGATATATCAACTCAACGAGTCGGCACCTTTACCCTTATAAGAATTGGATTTGTGGGGATCATTTCCTCCTGTCATAAGTGTGAGTGATGTTTCTAACCAAACCAATTGTACCAATATATACCCAAAGATTTTGCCGATCAATGGATCCGGAGTCGTCCATTTTGGAGACTCATGGAAATGTCTCATGCATGCCGACGGCGTAATGCAATATTATTTAGGCTACCAAAATGTGACCGGGCAATCTAATCTTTAGAATACCTCCAGACATGCCGGGGAGTTAAATGTAGAAAACGTGTCTGCTAAAATACTACCTGAGGGTTATTTTCTAATATGTGGTGATAGAGCTTGGCCTGGTATTCCTTTTCGTCCCATAGGAGGACCATGTTACATTGGAAAGTTAACCATGTTTGCACCTGCCATGCGTGACCTGGTAAGACAGACAAATCACATTCAGACCAAGAGAGATCTCAAAGACTTAACACCTGATCGTGATGACAATGTGAAACTTGGAACAACAGGTGAAGCCGTTGCTTTGTCACTTTTCCTCCCAGGGGGCATGGCGGCAGCAAACTGGAAGAAAATTAAAACTTTGGCGTGCTGGACTGTAAAACAATTTAACTCTACTTCTGAAATCTTAACAGGTTTAGCTAGCGATGTAAATAGCTTGAGACATGCGGTTTTGCAAAATAGAGCAGCGATTGACCTTTTGCTTTTAGCACATGAGCATGGGTGTCAGGATTTTGAGGGAATGTGTTGTATGAATTTATCTGATCATTCACAAAGCATACACAAACAGTTACAAGAACTTAAGGAACGCATGCATCATGTAAAAGAAAGATCTGCGGGATTGGATGCCTGGTTGGCATCATGGGGAATAGGAGGTTGGCTGAAAGATGTACTGAAACAAGGGTTGTCTATACTCATTTTTATTCTGGTTTTATTGCTTGTTGTTCCATGTATCTTTAGGTGTCTTCAAGATTGTATAATTCACAGCTTTGATTCTATGCTTAAGCGAAAGGGGGGAAATGTCGGGGCCTTAGCAATTCTGCATGATTATTCTGAGTTCTGAAAAGGTCAGGAGGTAACGGTAAGATAAATAAGAAACGGCTTGCTGCTGCAGGAATGCAGGAGTCAGCAGAAACAGGGTGGGAAAAACAGTGATAACGGAAACGGTATGCAAATGTGGGCTTCAAAACCACAAATTGGTGGGTTACCTAGGGTGCGTGGACAGCCCGTGCTGACCAATCGCGATGGCGTGCTGTGCTCGTGTTCGCGTGAACAGGACTCAGAATAATATAAATTGTACAGCTTAACAATAATAAAACTGGATTTGAACTTGCATCTTGTGGATGTGTGTGTGGTTCTCTCCCGCTCGCTTGCCTGCCTGCAGCAGAGGGGTATGTAAGTTAATATGTAAATGGGGTTTAATGAGGATCTCGGTTACTTTTGGTTAGAATTTATAGTTGGCAAAAGAGGTAGAACAAACACTCTGGTCCTTCTCCACATACTGAGGCAGCAGTCAAGGCTCTCTGACCTTCATCAGAGTATTTGCCCACATCCTCATATCCTTAACGAACCAGATTTTCACCAAGGTTTACTTTTCATGGTGAAGAGAGTACAGAGATGAAGTGTTCTGAGCTTCATAGAATCATAGAATCATAGAATCAGAATCATAGAATCATAGAATCAGCCAGGTTGGAAAGGACCTCTGAGATCATCAAGTCCAACCCTTGTTCCACTACCACCCCAGTTACTAGACCATGGCACTAAGTGCCACATCCAGTCTCATCTTAAAAACCTCCAGGGACTGAGAATCTACCACTTCCCTGAGCAGCCCATTTCAATGCTTGATTACCCTCTCTGTAAAGAATTTCTTTCTAATATCTAACCTAAACCTCCCCTGGCAGAGACCATGTTGTCTTGTCTTACTGATAGTTACCTGGGAGAAGAGACCAACCCCCACCTGGCTACAACCTCCTTTCAGGTAGTTGCAGAGAGTGATGCGGTCTCCCCTGAGCCTCCTCTTCTCCAGGCTAAACACTGAAACATCAGGCTGTGAGACCTTTGCTTCACTCCTGACATCAATTAGTTCTTAGGCCTTGCTCAAGCCAGGTGCAAGATAAGCAAGAGACCCAGTTCATGTTTTTCTCAACCAACCTCATCAATTCTTCACTGTCTTAAAGCAATACTGTACAATACTGACCATTTACCAGGTTATGGAGTAGCAATCATCCTTCAGGGTGAACGCTATATTTTTGGTAAATCTGGTAGTTAGCTAGGTGTAGTCAAATAGTTGTTGTATCAAATGTCAGTTTGCACTTTCATAGTCAGAGTTGAGCCTAAATCCAACTTGAAACATAACTGTATTTCTCAGTCCAGTAAACTCAACTCCAAATCTGGAATCTCCATAATAGGAGCAAAAATTTGAGATTTTAGAAAATTGCGATTGAGTCTACTTTAGAGAAGTAGCAAATTCTAAAATCATAGAAAAATTGCAAAATATAGGTACTTGTCTGTTGATTCTGTTGTACTTTTTATGTCTCTGGGGGAAAGGTAAAGGACTGGATTATATATTTCATTATCTTTCTGAATGAAGCATTTTGTGCAAACATTTAACAGTTTATCATACAGGTTACTTCTGCTTAGAGGTGGGTAGAAATTTTTTGCCTATTTCCTTCCATGTGGCAGTTCCTTAAATTCTATTAGAGGTCTATTAGTCTATTTGTTCCTATATATATCTGTTCCTACTTTGTGGAAAAAAAATAATCTGACTTCTGAAAACTGTATAGTCTAAGAAGAGAGGGTCTTAACAAAACCTCTGACAGGAAATATGCTAGCAACTGCAAGCCAGTGTGCAGTTCCCCCATGTTTGGGAAAGAGGAGGGACTATTCCAGGTACCAGTGTTGTAAGTAGCAACACTTATATCAGAAGTCGTTTGTATCATAAACCCTGGTGCAGCTTGTGGGTTATTGTGGGATATTGTGCTAAGCAACCACCAAAGTTTCACAGAGCCAGCAATCACACAATCACAGAATCATAGAATATGCTGAGTTGGAAGGGACCCACAAGGATCATCCAGTCCAACCCTTAGCCCTGCACAGGACCAACCCCAAGAGTCACACCATGTGCCTGAGAGTATCATCCAAACGCTTCTTAAACTCTGTCAGGCTTGGTGCTGTGACCACTTCCCTGGGGAGCCTGTTCCAGTGTCCAACCACCCTCCGGGTGAAGAACCTCTTTCTAATATCTAACCTAAACCTCTCCTGACACAATTTCAGGCCATTCCGTCTGGTCATGTCACTGGTAACCACAGAGAAGAGATCAGTGTCTGCCCCACCTCTTTCCCCTCACAAGAAAGTTTTAGACTACAATGAGGTCTCCCCTGAGTCTCCTCTTCTCCAGGCTGAACAGACCAAGTGACCTCAGCTGTTCCTCATATGACCTTCACTCAAGGCCCTTCATTGCCCTCCTTTGGACACTATCTAATGGCTTAATATCTTTCCTATATTGCAGTGTCCAAAACTGCACACAATATTCAAGGTGAGGCCTCCTCAGTGCAGAGTAGAGTAGGTCAATCACCTCCCTCAACCAACTGGCAATGCTGTGTTTAATGCCCCCCAGGACATGGTTGGCCCTCCTAGCTGCCAGGGTACACTGCTGACTCATATTCAGCTTGCCATCAACCAAAAACCCCAGGTCCCTTTCCACGGCACTGCTTTCCAGCATCTTATTCCCCAGTACATACATCCAGGTTTGGCTGTACGAATTTTCTCCCTACTGTGGCAAGCAGCATCTCTTTCCATGTCACTTGATCTTACTTCCACTGGGCATACACCTTCCTTTTTTTCCTTATTTCCAAGAGATCTCTGCTCAGCCAAGCTGACCTTCTGTCTGACCTGTTTGATTTCTGACATTTGGGAATTGCCTGTTCCTGTGCCCTTAGGAGGTGGTGTTTGAAAAGTGACCAGCACTGATGGATCCCAGCACCTGCAAAAAGAGTTTCCCAGGGTACCTTACTAATTTCCTGAGCAGTCTGAAGTCTGCTCTCCTCCTTAGCTTTATCCTACATCCCTTGTGTAAAATTATCATGAATCTTATCAACTTCTCATAAACCAAAAGCTCAAGCATGTCTTGGGATAATTCAACTCTACTTTTCATGGTCAGGTGAAATACTAACTTTTTTTTTTATTTCATTTTTTCTGGAAGAAAATTAAATGAAAGAGATACAGTTAAAGGACTTGAACTCATACTGGGTGCTATTGAAAGGTATTTAAAGAACAATGCAATCATCAGTCACAGTTAACATGGGTTCAGGAAGGGAAAGTCCTGTTTAACTAATTTGATGACCTTCTATGATAAGGTCACCTGCCTAGTGGGTGAAGGGAAGGCAGTGGTTGTAGGTTTTTTGGATTTTAGAAAGGCTTTTGATACTGTCCCTCACAGCAAGGTCACAGTGAAGAACTGGTTGAAAGGCGGAGCTCAGAGGGTTGTAGTGAATGGGGTTACATCTGGCTGGCAACCAGTGATGTCCCTCAGGGCTCAGTTCTAGGGCCAGTTCTGTTCAATATATCTATCAATGATCTGGATATAGGCACTGAATGCAAGTTTGCTGATGATACAAAATTGGGAGGTGCTGTTGACTCTCTTGAGGAACAAGAGGCCTTGAAGAGAGATCTAGATAGATTGGAGCATTGGTCGTTGATTATTGGCATGAAATTTAACAAGTCCAAATGCCAGATTCTGCACCTAGGATGGAGGGATGCTGGGGGCAAGTATAGACTAGGAGAGGAACAACTGGAGAGTAACCCTGAAGAAAGGGATCTGGGGGTACTGGCTGACAGGAGGCTCACTAGGAGTCAGCAGTGTGCCCTGGCAGACAAGAGGGTAAACCACGTCCTGGGGTGCATTAAATACAGCATAACCAGTCAGTCAAAAGAGGTGATTATCCTGCTCTACTCAGCATTGGTGCAACCTCACCTTGAGAACTGTGTAGTTCTGGGCCCCACAACTTATAAAGAATGTGAAGGTCCTTGAATGCATCCAAAGGAGGGAAACAAAGCTGGTGAAAGGGCTGGAAGGCATGTCCTATGAGGAGAGACTAAGGACTTTGGGTTTTTCCAGTTTGGAGAAAAGTAAGCTGAAGGACAATCTCATTGCTCTCTACAGTTTCCTGAGGAGGGAAAGTGGAGAGGGAGTTGCTGATATTTTCTCTTTGGTATCCAGTAATAGGACGCATGGTAATGGTTCAAAACTGTGTCAGGGAAGGTTCTGACTACACATTAGAATCATAACATGGCTTGGGTTGAAAGGGACCTTAAAGATAATCCAGTTCCAAGCCCCTTGCAGTGGGAAGTGAGCAGGGATGCCTTCCACTAGGTCAGGTTGCTCAGAGTCCCATCCAACATGTCCTTTAACACTTCCAGGGATGGGGAATCCACAACTTCTCTGGGACACCTGTTGCAGTGCCTCACCACCCTCATAGGGAAGAATTTTTGCCTAATATCTAATCTAAACCTAGTCTCTTTCAGTTTAAAATTATTCCCCCTTGTCCTGTCACTCCATGCCCTTGTAGATCCCTCTCCATCTTTCTTGTAGGCTCCTTTCAGGTACTGGAAGGCCACAACTGCATCACCCTGAAACCTTCTCTTCTCCAGGCTGAACAATCCCAATTTTCTCAGTCTTTCCTCATAGGAGAGGTGCTCCATCCCTCTAATCATCTTCATGACCCTCCTCCAGACTCGTTCCAACAGGTTGATGTCCTGGATGCAGAACTCCAAGTGGAGTCTCACCAGAGCAGAGCAGAAGGGCAGAATCACCTCCCTCAACCTGCTGACCATGTTTCTTTTAATGCAGCCCAGGACATGGTTGGTTTTCTGGGCTGCGAATGCACATTGCCGACTCATGTCCAGCCTCTCATCCAGTAGCACCCCCAGGTCCTTCTTGGCAGGGCTGCTCTTGATCTGGTCATGTCCCAGCTTGTATTGATACCTGGGGTTGCCTTGACCCAGGTGCAGCACCTTGAACTTGGTCTTGTTAAACCTCACAAGATTCCCATGGACCCACTTCTTGAGCTTGTCCAGGTCCCTCTGGATGGTATCTCGTCCTTTAGGAGTGTCAACTGCACCACTGTAAGGTGAGAGATAAGACCACACAAAATAAAGAAAAAGACTCCTGATGCTTTCCTGAAAAACACAGTACCTGGGGAGATATTACCAGAAACTGATAAAATTATTAAAACGAAGAAAGGAGTGATTTGGAGATAACACGGTCTTTTTTCTCAAACATCCTGGCTGCCAGGAACTCAGGAAGTGGACCCTTTGGCCTATTTTATCTGTCTATCACCCCAAAATTAGTTTATTGACTATAACCACTCAAACTGCCTAAAGAAAAAGGTATAAAAAGAGATTGGACATAAGCAAAAATATGGGAGAAGTTCCATCAGCTCTGCAGAGGTAACCTTTTCTCACTCCACCTTCTCAGGACGCCTTGGGGTGAGTGATCACTTTATATATATATACTAATTTTACTTTTGCTTCATAGTACTTTAAAATATTTTTTTACTTATTCTTTGTTAGTTCTTTTGCTTTAGGGCAGGTGCTTAAGTTTTTGCTTTATTTATCTTATGTAAGTTGCCTTACTTCTCTGTAAGTTGCTTTTGCTTTAGCGAGTGTGCCTATGCTTTGCATTATTATTTTTACTACATAGTTAAAGTGTGGTTTTTTGCAGTTAGACCCTATTCCAGACAGAGTAAACCCCATAAATTGTCACAAATTTGTATTATTAAACGTGTTATTTGGTGAACTGTTAGAGTGAGTCCATTTTTAGGTGATGACAGTTTCGTCGACAGTGAAATAACTCATAGGAGAAACCTGTTGAGGGGTTTTCCTACTGCTATTTGGTGCAGTCCTTATATAAAAAGGTATCAAATGGCCTGTCCATCTTGGTAAATCTGTTAAGCGAAGGGTCTTGTTAGGTGAGATGCTAACAGACTGCTTTGGACATTAAAAGTCTTTGATCTTCTAGGGGACGCTGACAGTCAAAAAAATAAATTAATACAGGTTGGACAGAAAATTCATCTTTTCTGCCCCTTTTCACGTGACAGAAATGGTACTAGGAGTGGGGTGTCATGAATAGTCTTCTGTAAAAATGTAAATTTACCTCTTTCTGAGTGGAGGAAGAGTGCACTGAAATGTTTAAAAAAACTAAAGGAAAAGTTGTGAAATGGATGGACCACCCTAAAACTTTGCTTGCCAATGGCAAAGAGAAATTACTGCTAGAAAAACAAACTCCTGTTGGAGTCAAACTGATAAAGAGTGATCAAAATATGAAGTGATGACAAAAGATTGTAGCCTTAGTTGCTTATTAGCTAATTTTTAGATAGAATTAGGATAGGACCTTGCTTGTTTATGCTAACTTACAGACAGGATATGGTTAATTTTATATTGAGGACTCTAGCAGGAACAGAAGACCTTGGAGTTTCAATAAAGAGCTTTGAGGTTTAAGAGGAGGGAACTTGAAGGTTGATAAAGAAGGGGTCCTAGAGATGATACCAGTTTTGAGGTAATTGGACAATGCCAGCTCAGCAGTTCTTTGCAAAGTTGGAAAGTTCAAGCCTGAGGAAGACTTCTTACTTCATCCAAAAACCCCCAAAAGAAGACCCCCAAGGGGCGTTCCAAGGTGGAGTTATAGGAGTGGTGTATGTTAATGATTCCCCTCCCACTCTTCTGGAATTTGCTGACACAATTAATGTATATTTAATACAACTAATACATATATAACATTGTGATATACATAGCCATAAATTCGTGTCAATAAAAGAATAAAACAAACAGATTGTAAAACTTAATTGCACCCCCATAAAGAAATAAAGCAGACCATTTGTAAGGTCATCAAGGTCAAAGGTCATAAACAATCTCTGCTTTCCTAAAATGAATTATAGTAGAATTCTGTTAAATCAATGATCTTTTAGGTGCCTTGTTGTCTAAGAATGTATGAATTATAACAAAACTATCACTATTGTAGAGATAACAACCTAGCTCTAGTTGTGAAAATAAACATATGGTAAATGTATATGTATGTATATGATGTAATAAATATGCATGAAGTAGCAAGAATAAATGTTAGTCGAATACTGTATCAGGCGTGCAGAATCTTTCTGTAGCCCTGCATGCTGTTTGCTTTTACCATATAATAAATTCCAATTTGAAAACTGATTATATCCTGAGACTGTTTCTCACAAATTGGGGAATATTTCGAGACTCCGTTTCTCACAACATTATACTGCATAAAAGGAGCTGAACAAAGGCAATGGGTGTGTGCGATTGGTGGAATTATCCCCCACACACCTGGCACTGTAAATAAACATACCTGCTTCAATACTCTTTGAGAGTTTTGGGGGTTCCTCAAGCCTAAACAACCCCAAAAGTGGATAACTCATCCAGATATGGGAATCTGGAAAGAAGATATTTGCCATGATAAAAACACAAAAAACTCTAATGAAAATGAAAATGAATGTACTGTTTTGCACAATGATTCCTGCTCTCCAATAGAGGTGTCAAAAATGCAAGAAAACACAGTGAAACTAGAATTACAATTCAAACAGCAAAGTGTGTTTTGTGCACAAGAAAAATCTAAAAACTTACCTGCTTCTAAACTGATTAGTGATGTTGAATATGTGGTTTTGAAATCAGAAAATAAAGTATTAAAGTTATCGTTAACCTGTGTCATAGGTTTGAAAAATAATGTTGGAATTTTTTCCCCAGTGTTGCCCTCGCCCCCCAATCTGTTTCTTCTGGGATGGGGGGAGTCGGGACTGGGAAGGCAGGGGGAATGGAGCAAAGCCACACGTGCTGGGCAGCACAGAGCAGGGGGGAGGGGGAGGTTTCCTAAAAAGAGCAGACCAGGGTCATGCCTCAAAAGCCCCTTTGTAGAGAATTTGGTTTCTCCACCTACTGACAGAGCGGGAGCCATTTTTGGCTTTGGTGCCTCCTCTTTTTTCCCTGAGTGGAAGGGGTTTTTTTCTTTTTTCCCCATCAGAAACCCCGTGGAAGATGACTGAAAGAGAGAGACAGACCCATCTCGGAGAGAGGGTCGTGAGGTTGCATTATCAGAGCTGCCTGACCTGAGACTGCCTGTGGGAAAAAGGACTCTTTCACAGTTTTGCCTTCAGCCCTTCCCACCCCCCCAGCCCCCAGGTAGCCTCGGGTTTCTCCCCCCACCTGGGGAACTGGGACTTTGTTTTGTCTCTTTTGAAAGTTTTGATTGCACCATTTGTAGTTTATTTGGATTTTGTTAAAAAAGAGCTGTCCTTTTCCTTTTCCACACTTTTTCGCTTTGTAGTAGTTTTAAGACTAGGCCTTCCTTGGTGACCAGGTTGTAACCAAGGAACCAAGGCCATGTTCCCAGTATTCCATACGATTTTTACGTAAGCAAAAGTATAAATAAGAAGAGAGAGGAAACTCTCGCTCTCTCTCTTCCGGCGGACCGAAGGCGAAGGTAGCTTTGCTGTCGCTCTGCCCGGGCGAGGGAGTGAGGCCTAGCGCATCTGTTTGACCTTGAGAGGCAGAGAGTGCCGGCGGTTGTGTGGTGTAGTTCGCTATCTCTGGAGGGAAGTATTTGCATTGTATCCCTTTTTATTCCTTTTCCCTTTTCCCTTTCCCTTCCCTTTTCCCCTTTGGGGGGTTCCCTGTATATAATTTTCTTTGTATATATATATATATATATAAATCTTCCACTTAAAATTCAGTTCGGTTTGGGTTCTTTTGATTTTTTCTTTTTTCGTGATCTTTTTGGTCAATTACACGAGAGTGAGAGGGAGGGGGAAGGCTTTGTCCCTGAGGTCCAGGCACTTGGCTGGGAGCCAAGTCCAACCTGGGACACGCTTGAAGCCTCCTAATTTCAAAGTTGTAACCTTAGACTTAGACAACCTGTAAGAGGGAAACAGGAGAAAAATTGAAAACTCCATTTTCCAAACTTGTTGCTAAAAACAAGTTGTTTAGAACTGAAGCGAACAACCTTAAATTTTCACTTGCTAGAGCAGACTTCAAACAAAAAAAAAATGCAGGTATAAGAGGTGTTAACTGCTAAAAAAAAAAAAAAAAAATTGCCAGTGAAACTGCTTACTGTTAAATGAATTTTTATCCACCTAAATAAACAGCTGTTTGGTGCTCATCATCATCATCATGGCTAGGCTTCGCAAACGAAGATTTGAGAGGGGCTCTACCCACGCTTGCTACAAACACGCTGATGGCTAAAAAGGCCAATGCGAGATAGACAAGTCCGGTTGCAGAAGGCACATCAGAAAGACTCCCCAGGTGATATCGACTAGACGCAATTCTTTCTGCGTTGTCTTTTCTCCTCGAGAGTGATCCTGTGTGTGTTCTCAAAAGAAGCAGCAGAGTTGTAGATAGTGTGTCTCCAGGCCTCCCGATTGGAGGTCAGGGTAGACCAATGGTGATGATCAACATGGTCAAGGCTGAGGGATTGTTTCAGGCAGTCCTTGTATCTTCTCTCCGGGGCTCCTCTCTTGCGGCAGCCAGTGGCAAGTTCCCCATATAGCACGATCTTAGGGAGGCGGTAGTCCTGCATCCTGGAGATGTGCCCTGCCCAACACAGCTGTGTTCTCAGCAGCATGGCCTCAATGCTCGGGACTGCTGCCTGTTCAGGGACAGATGTGTTGGTCACATAATCCATCCAGTGGATGTTTAGGATTGTACGGAGGCAGCGCTGATGGAAACGTTCTAAGAGACACAAGTGGTGGCGGTAAATGACCCATGATTCATATCCATATAAAAGAGTAGACAGTACAATGGCTCTGTAAACGCTGATCTTTGTACTTTTCTTCAGGTGTTTCTTTCGCCAAACTCTCTTATGGAGTTTACCAAAAGCTCTGTACGCCTTTGCTAACCTGTTGTCTATTTCTGAATCAATCTTACCATCCAAGAAGATGATGTTTCCCAGGTAATTAAATTGCTGGACTGATTTGAGCTCTGTTTCTCCAATGGTGATATGGGGATGATGGAAGACTTCCTGAGCTGCAGGCTGATAGAAAACTTCTGTCTTCTTCAAGCTGACTTCCAGCCCAAAAAACTCAGCAGTCTCTGCAAAGCAGGATGTTAAACGCTGTAGAGCTACTTCTGTGTGGGCAACGAGGGTGGCATCATCAGCATAAAGCAGTTCACGGACAAGATGATTTAAGGTCTTAGTGTGGGCCTTCAGTCGCCTTAGGTTGAATAGGTTCCCACTGGTATGACATCGAATGTAGATACCGTTGTCTTCATCGAGGTCTGCCGTGGCCCTTTAGACCATCATGCTGAAGAAGACTGTGAATAAAGTTGGTGCAAGAACGCAGCCTTGCTTCACACCATTGGCTATTGGAAAGGGTTCAGAAAGTGCATTGCCACATCTGACTTGACCTCGCTGGTCCTCATTAAGAGAGATGATCATTTTGAGGAACTTGGGGTGACATCTTAAATGTTCCAAAATCTGCAACAGACCTTTTCTGCTCACAGTATCAAAAGCCTTGGTGAGATCAACAAAGGTAACATAGAGTCCTTTGTTCTGTTCCCTACACTTCTCTTGCAGTTGTCTGAGAACAAATACCATGTCTGTGGTACCTCTGTTGGCTCGGAAACCACACTGGCTTTCAGATAGGAGATCTTCTGCTATGGCGGGTATTAATCTGTTCAAAAGAATTCTTGCAAGGATTTTACCAGCAATGGAGAGTAGAGTAATACCTCGGTAATTTGAGCAGTCTGAGTTATCTCCTTTCCTCTTGTACAAGGTGACGATGACAGCGTCACAAAGGTCTGAAGGCAGTTCACCTCGTTCCCAACAGCGAGTTCACCTCATTCCCAACAGTGTTTGGTGCTCACCTTGCAATTAAAAACTCTGCATCTGCAGGGCAAAACAGAATTTACGTAGCTGATAGCAACTCCGAAAAACAATTAATACTAACTCTTACTTACTGGCACTTGTATGCCAGCACATTTCTACTAGCAGCTACTGCACTTAATATTGTGAACTGAACAAGTAAAATACACCAAGTCTACTTAGATATTCTTGGGGTGGTAAAACTCTCAAAAAAAATATGTTAACACTCACTCAGGTTTTGTTATTTTTCCTGTCTGTCTGGGAAAAACTGTAAAGAGAAAATTTTGGATTACCTTTTGTTGCAAAATATTGCATACTAATTTTTTGACTGCTACTAAACTATCAAAACCTGAAATCCAGTCAATACTGATAAAGGGTGATCAAAATATAAAGCAATTATACAAAATTGTAGCCTTAGTTGCTTACTAGCTAATTTTTAGATAGAATTAGGATAGGACCTTGCTTGCTTATGCTAACTTAAAGAGAGGATATAGTTAAGACTTTAGCAGGAACAGAAAACCTTGGAGTTTTGATAGGGGACTTTGAGGCTCAGGAGAAGGGACCTTGAAGGTTGATAAAGAGAGGCTCCTGCAGATGATACCTGTTTTGAATTAATTGGACAGTGCCAACTCAGCAGTTCTTAGCAAAGGTAAAAAGTTCAAGATGAGGAAGACTTCTTACTTCAACCAAAAGACCCCCAAAGACTCCCAAAGGAAACCCCAAGGGGGTGTTCCAAGGCAGAGTTATAGGAGTGGTATATGTTAATGATTTCCCCTCACACTTTTCTGGAATTTTCTGACACAACTAATGCATGTGTAACACAACTAATGTATGTGTAATACAACTAATGCATATGTAACATTATACTGCATAAAAGGAGTTGAACAAAGGCAATGGATGTGTGTGATTGGAGGAATTATCCCCTATGCACCCGACATGGTGAATAAACATACCTGCTTCAATACTCTTTACGAGTTTTGGGGTTTGTTTCCGGAAGTCAGTACTAATGCAGTGGGATTCTGGGAAGCTGCATCCACTTTCCAGACAGCATCCAATCACTGTAGTAAACAGAGCAAGTGTTATCTACCAAACTGATAAAGTTAACTCATGGTTCCAGGGTAAGAAACTGTAGTGGGTTGACCCTGGTCGAATGCCAGGTACCCACTAAAGCTGCTCTCTCCCCTCTGCAACTGGACAGAGGAGAGAGAGAGAAAAAAAAACAGCTAAGGATTCATGAGTAGAGATAATAGTTGGGAGAGGTCAGTTACTGATTACCTTCACAGGCAAAACAGACTCAAAGTGGGGATAGTACTTATATTTATTACTAACAGGATAAGAGCCAAAGAAATAAAACGGTCTTAAAAACACCTTACCCCCACCCCTCCTTCCATGTTCTCTCTCCTCCCCCGCAGCAGTGCAGGGGGATGGGGAATGGGGGTTGCAGTCAGTTGTTTTTTCTGCTGCTGCTGCTCAGAGAGAGGAGTCCTTCCCCTGCTCCCGTGGGGTCCCTCCCATGGGAGATAGTCCTTGATGGACCTCTCCAGTGTGAACTCATCCCTCAGGCAGCAGTTCTTCCCAAACTGCTGCAACGTGGGTCACTCCTCCATGAGGTGCAGTCCTTCATGAATGAGTTGTACTGGCATGGGGCCCCCACAGGGCCCACAAGTCCTACCCGAGAAAAACCTGCTCCAGCATGGGCTTCTCTCTCCATGGGCTTCAGGTCTCCAGCAGGACCCTGCTCCATCATGGGCTTCCCACGGGGTCACAGCCTCCTTCATGCATCCACCTGTTCCAGCATGGGCTCCTCCATGGGCTGCAGGTGGGTCTCTGCACCCTGATGGTCCTCCATGGGCTTCAAGGAGACAACCTGCTTCACCATGGTCTGCAGTATGGGCTGCAGGGGCCTCAATTCCAGAACCTGGAGAACCTCCTCCCCCTCCTTCTGCGCTGACCTTGGTGTCTACTTTGTTATTCCCATGTTCTCACTCCACTCTTCCCTGGCTGGAATTTTTTCTATGCAACAATCTTCTGTTCTTAAATATATTATCACAGAGGCATTACTATTACTCCTGATTGGCTTGGCCTTGACCAGCGGCAGGAAGTCTGTCCTGGAGCTGGCTGGCATTGGTTCCAAGGGACAGGGGAAGTTTCTAGCAGTTTCTAAGAGAAACCACCTCTGTAACCCCCCCACTACCAAAACCCAGCTGCAGAAACCCACTAAAGAGGTGGAAACCTGCAAAAAAACCTAAAAGAAACCCAGTTCAAACAGTGACTCTTGTCAAATTTTTACAAGCAGTTTCACTCCCTCTGATCAAAGAGTAGATCCACCCCCAAACTTGGAGACAAACTGTAAAAACTAAGTGGCAAACACTTTGTGAAGCAGTTGAATCTCAAACACATCTTTCTAATCAATCTTGCTGGTTCAAGAGTGAACCAAGCATATCTTTTTTTCCTTCTGTTTCACAGGAATACAACTAAAAATAAGAAAGAGCACTTCAGCAAAACCAAATTGATCTTACACTTCCTCTCTGTTTCTCTTACCTAGCTAGTTTATTACAAACAATTAAATAAAAATGTGTCATGGTTGTTTGTTCTGGGAAACTAAGCAGGAATTTTCCTTTCCCCCTACCCATTGTGTGAAGGGGATATTGAATAGGCAGGTTGACTCTGCCTTGGGCAATGGACTAACATAAAAGAAGTGGCTGGTAGAGCCACATTCCAAGTTGATGGTCCTCAAGAGTCTTTGAGGAGGGGTGAGGAGTTTCTTTTTACTTTTTTTCTTCTCTCCTGGGAAACAGCACGAACTTCATTGTTGCCTGAGTTGGGACAAGGTCTGGGTGGCAGGAGCTCCAAGGTGATTTTGTTCTCAGTCGGGTTGCCCGGTTAGCTCAGTTCAACTCAGCCTGGAACCTGCTTTGATTTTCACCGGAGAGGAACTGTTTGGGAAGGAAGTCACCTCCTTCCCCTCCTCCCTTCCTGTGTTATTTGGCAGTAGTTCTTGTGCACATCAAAGGAGAGGGGAAGTCATACAGTCCAGCTGGAGACAGAGTGAGTTCTCATTGGGAAGAACTTTTCTTTTTTTCCCTCCTTTCTCCCCTTTCCCGGTGAGGGGGAGGGAAGACCTCAATTTTTTGGCTTCTCCAGCACACTTGGAGGCCCCCCACATGGTGACCACCAGTCATCCAACAGCGTCCCCTGCTGACTGACACAGAACACTGCAAACTCTGCATCTCCACTGATCCAACAGCACGCCCTGCTGACTGTGGTTAGAATTGTGCCAAAGGGGGCAAACTGAACTGTTTACCTTTTGTTTGTTTGTTTGTTTTGAAGGTCATTATTTTTGGGTATAGGATTATTGTTTCATTGTTTTATTTGTGCCCTTTTCGTTGTTCTACCAGTACACATATATCTTTTACTAAAGAGCTGTTATTTTTTCCTTTTTCCACACTTTCTCAATTGGAACCTCTTAATTTCGGATTTACAATTGCTTAGAGGGAGGAGTTTGGGTCTTCCTCATAACATCCTCAGTAAAACACTTGTGTCGCATTAAACTGAGACAAAATACTTTACTTTTAACCACTGTGTTAAACAACTTGACTCACTAAGTGTTAACCTGTAAGAGAAACTCCTTTGGGGCTTGTGGGTTTTTTTTCCTCTTTCTCTAGGAATGCAACACCCCACACACACACTGACAGTGGAGTGAAGAGACTGCCAGTAAACTTAAGTTCTTTTAGCTTTTGTGATATACACAGAAACAAAGTCAACACTTGATAAATTATTCCTTCATGGGTTTTTTTGCAGTTTATCTTTTTATAGGAACAAATTGCAAGTGAATCAGAACTGCCTGAGACCAATGAAACTTGTACTAATTACTTAGATTATTAATTTGTTAATTCTTGTAATGTGTTTGTGTTTTCATTGAGAACTCCTTGTTGGAAGACCAACTATTAACCAAGTTATACAAAACAAACCATTTTATGTATTGTTAGTTTAAATTTTATTAAGTTCACTTTGTCTTTACTAAATAATAGAATAGTGTGGAAAAAACTGTTATATATATGGCCAGTCTTCACGAGCGAAGATCCGGGGAAGGTCTTTACACCTTCCAGCCTGCGCATTGGATTTTTTAGGTGAGACACAGTGTGCGTGGAACTGAGCCCACCCTTTAATCCTAAGGTTCATCTGCCAGGGCCAAGTGAGCTTGGACGGTGGCAGCGAGGTCCTTAGGACGTAGATGGTTTTGCCTTTTAAGGCTAACGAGTTCCATCTGCCCGGGAGTGGCCCTGACCGGGAATCGAACCCGGGCCTCGGCGGTGACAGTGCCGCACCCTTACCACTAGACCACCAGGGGCTCCGGAAAAAAAAAAAACCTGTTACCTTATAAATATATAACTTTATTTCAATCAACTAAAAATTTAAAAATTCAACCAAATATAACTTGGAAGTAGATACCAGGATTTATGCATATTTGAAATTATATAAATATGTATTAACCTTTCCAATTCTCTGTCAACTAACTAATTTTTTCTTCCTTAACCAAAAGGAAGGACAACTACAGAATGCAAATATGACCTGCAAATAAAATACAGAAAAGAAACTATAAGTATTTTTTAAAAAAAAATTATATTCTCCTAAGTACATTACCTCACTTCTCCTATCTAAACTTATCAATCATTGTTAATAGAATGTAATAAGAGCAATTTACCCACCAAAGAAGAAAAAAAAAAGGGGAAAACCAAGTTTACTTTAACACAACCTATACTTTCATCTTGTTTATAACAGAAACAAGGTATAAAACTATCATTTAATTTTATAAAATTTATGTGTGACAAGGTGGTCATGAATAAAAAAAAAAAAGTGTACTTCTGTGATAGGTTTACTTGTTCTAAAAAACAAAACCAAGGGGGAATTATTTTTTTTTTCTTTCCCCAGCATCGCTGTAAAAGAAAGATGTTGAACAGGGGAGGGTGATTTGCCTTGGGTGATTGACCCACACAAAAGAACTAACCAGCAGATCTACATTCCAAGCTGATGACCCTCTAAAGACTGTGGGGCAGGGTGATAAGGATTTTTTTCCCCTCTCCTCAGAAACAACAGGCACTTCACTTTTGCCTTACCCTGGTAAGGTGTGTTGGAGGGGTCCGATGTTCACTTTGTTTTCAACCTGGTCATCTGACTGTTTTCTGACCTTGACTTGCCTCTGTTTGCCTGCGCCCTGTTCTGGCCCAAGCCTGGACCTGCTCAGACTTCATCGGAGAGGCTTGACCCACCTGCAGAGGAATCATTTGGGGAGGAGGTCACCCTCTCCCTCCTCCGCTCCTGTGTTGGCAGCAGTGTGTCCATAGACGAAGGGGGGAAATTCCCGGTCACAGTCAGTTGCAGACTGCCTGAGTTTTGTGGGAAGTGCCCCTTTTCCCCCCTTTTCCCCTTCCCCTTCTCGGTGGTGGTGGGGGGAAATCTCCATTTTTGGTTTCTCCCACGTACTGGGACCCCATGTGGCAACCACCGGAGCCCAACAGTGCCCCCTGTTGACTACCACAGAGCAACTGCGGGCTCTGCTCCTCCAGTGATCCAACAGCACACCCTGCTGATCATAGTTAGAATTGAGTCAAACGACGGAAAGTATCGAACTGATTCCTTTTCGAAGGGGACTTTTGGGTACAGGATTATTGTTTAGTTGGTGTTGTGTTCTTTTGTTGTTCTACCAGTACACATATATCCTTTAATAAAGGGCTGTTATTTTTTCTTTCTTCATACTTCCTCAATTGGAACCTCTTAATTTCGGATTTACAATTGCTTAGAGGGAAGAGTTTGGTCTTCCTCATAACTCATCCTCGTTAGCAAAACACTTCAATCTCATTAAACTTAGACAACTTCTATACTTAAGCTACTTTTTATAAACAGAAGTGGACCATCAAAAAGAAGAATGGAAATCAACACTTTCTATCTCTCAAAGGAATTAACAAAAACTTCATCTCAATAAGATGGTAAATTAAAAATAATACTCTAAACGCAGAACCACAATCTTACACATTGTTGTAAACTATAGTAAAAAATAAAAAAATATATGTTCCTACTTTTTTAAGCATGAATACTAACATAACTTTAAAATATACCTTTAAACAGATCCCAACTCTCAAGCGAGCTTGGGCTTCCAATTCTCAAATGAGTCAAGTTGTTAATACAAAATAATATTTTCACAATTGCACCAGCTTGCTCACCATCGCTGACAACCTTTTATGTGGGATGCAATTAATATCCTGAAAACAGGATTGAAAGTTCTAATAACATGAACTCTTAAATATTGATATATTCATTAATAAACTCATTAAAATTACCACTGACCTAAGTAAATCAAAACAACCCTCTACAACTTTTCCCTTTTAACTTTGGGAACTAATCAATGGCCTTTAACAAATATGTTATTGCAATGAGAGGGAATAGATTAAAAAAAAGAAAAAAATATCATCAATTAATCCCAGATGCATTTAACATCATCCAAACCAATGTCTCTTTGACTCTCAGATGTATCCAGACACACCTACGCATACAATCAATAACAACTACCATCATAAAAGAAAGGTGAAGAAAAAAAGAAACCACCTTACCTATTAAAAATTCAAAAAGAAATCTGGAATAATACAATGATTAAAAAAAAATTAAAATAATTAAAACCTGGTGGTATCTAGTCAATTTTACCTATTATCCCACCAGCAATACAGCTACAACTTTTGTGCTGACAATACCTTAAACCTAAATCACAGAACTGTGTTCTATCCTCTAAAGCAGAGTATGAACCCAAAAAAATGAAAATACTGTTAATGTTAATATATGTATTGTACAAGAACAACAAATACTCTCTTCCCCATGTTAACAAATTACAAGGATTTGACCACTGCCCTGTTTGCAAATCTCTCACTCTGACTTTTACCCCAGGGGAAACAGGTGTAGATCTATGTAAGGACCCAAAATGCCGGACCATGGGTGGGTCCTACTGGTCTTCTGCATTATTAACAAAATTGAGCACATAGGTAGCCTTAACCAGACGAGCTTCAGGAGTCTCACCTGTCATTCCCGCCTTTTGTTTTTGTAATTGACACTTAAGGGTACCATGTACTGGCTCTACTATAACCTGACCCTGAGGGGAGTGAGGAATACCAGTGACATGGGAAACTCCCCACATTTGAAGAAAAGTCTTGACCCGGGAGGAGGCATAAGCAGGACCATTGTCTGTTTTTATTTGGTGTAGAGCATCACACATGGAAAATGCTCTTAGTCAATGATGAATAGTATCCCGGGCAGTCTCACCGGTATGGGCAGTAGCCACAATAACAGAGAAGAAGGTATCAATAGACATATGCACGTATTTCAAGAGACCAAATTCCGCTGAGTGACATCAGTTTGCCAAATTTGTAAAACTTGCAACCCTCTAGGATTAGTACCATAAAGTGCATGTACTGACTGACCTTGACAATCAGGGCATGCAACTATGATGGAACGAACCTCAGAATGTGATAGTTGAAATTGCTGTTCTAAGGTTCACCTGCTTTGATGAAAAAATTGATGCGATGCAACCGCCTGTTGCCGAAGATCAGGCACAGGGCCTAAAGTAACAGTTGAAACAAGGGGATCCACATGAACATTGCCCACGGTCACAAAACCTGGCAAACTGGTGTGACTATGTACATGTAAGACATAATAAGAGTTGAAACGCCTTTGAATCGTTTCCCACAGTAGACGGACTCCGAATAAAAGAGGATTCGAGACGTCTTGGAGCACTGCTTTGTCCAATCATTGAACTAAGCTGGTTACATATGCAGAATCTGTAACAACATTAACACCATGTCATGGTTCAGTTAAGCAAGGAATTTTTTCTTTCCCTTCCCCCCTGGCCGTAGAAGCCATCAAGAGTTATCAGATAAACAATTAAGAGTACAAAAGGGCTAGTTGGTCTGGCTAATGGCTGAGAGATTAGCCTCCTAGGAAACGGGGAAGATGAAAAGTTAATGTTTACCTTTTTCTCCTGTCTCCTGGGCAATGGGGGAGGAAGAGTTTTTGGTGGGCTGGGTTGTGGGTAGCAGCAACGTGGGAGGGGGAACTTGCTGCTGGGCTCTGGTCTCAGCCGTTGGTTAGCGCGGGACCCTACCTGGATTTTTCATTGGATACGAGCTGTTGTTTTTTTTCTCCCCTGGAGGTTTTTCTTTTTCTTTTGTTTTTTTTCCCTTTCACTGTTTCCCTGAGCATGGAGCTCCCCCGGGAAAGAGAGAGAAAGAGAGAGAAAGGACTGGGCAGAGCAGTTTTCGACCAGTCGGAGTAAGTGAAATTTTCCGGCCCCTTTTCCCCTCTCCCCTTTCCCAGTATGTGGGAAAGGAAAGAAGGTCCAGGTTTTTTTTGGTTAGATTGGTTTCTCTGGCATACCCGGGTGGCAGGCACTGGACATTACAAGTTCTGCATCTCCAGTGATCCCACAGCGCCACCTGGTGACTGCTATAGGACATTACAAGTTCTGCACCTCTAGTAATTCTACAGCGCCACCTGGTGACTGCTGTAGGACATTACAAGTTCTGCGTCTCCAGTGACCCGACGGTGCCCCCTATTGACTGTGGTTGGAATTGCACCAAAGGGTTCAAATTCGAACTGTTTACTTTTTCCTTTGTCTGTTTATTGGTTTGGGGTTTTTTTTTTGAAGGCAATTATTTGTGGGTATAGGAGTATTGTTTGGTTGTTTTACTTGGGTTTTTTTGTGTTTCTGTTAATACACACATACCTTTTAATAAAGGGTTGTTATTTTTCCTTTTCCATAATTTTTTTTTTCTTTCAATCAGAGCCTCTTAATTTTGGATTTATAATTGCTTAGAGAGAGAAGTTTGGGTCTTTTCTCCTAACTCATCCTCAGCAAAAGACCCTTGTCTCATTTAAACTGGGACACCGCACAAGGAAAATGTTGAAACACTACAGTAGTAGTTCAACTACCTGAGGTGAACCATCCTGGGATTCAATGATGTGTCGCCATTGGTGACCATCGTACCAGGTCACAGTTGCTTTTTTCATTTTTCCAGATCCATCTGTAAATACAGTGGGTCCAGACACAGGTGTGTTGCTAGAAAGGAGTTTCTGTCCCATAGAAACCTGATTGTGAAGTTTACACAAAGGGTGAGATGGCAGATGGCAGCTGATAGTGCCGGCATAATTAGTTAATGCCGCTTGCAAAGTGGAACTGTTAGTCAAACACCATTCGAAATAATCGAATTGCACAGGTACCACTATGGCTTCAGGATCGCGTACCATAAGTTCTATGCAGCAGGAACGTGCCTTAATAATTGTGTCAGGAGTTCAAACAAACCAGGAGTGGTCTTGGAGCAAACTGACAAGGAAAACCATTCCAATACATGCAAGGGGTCAACCCAGTCAGGGTTCCACTGTGCAATCATGGCAAATGGTACCATGTTCTCAATCAGGATAAAGACCTGGTATGCAACATTGGTATCAATTCGCCACACATGCTTCATTTGAATTTGCTGTTCCACTAAAGCAATGGTCTGTTTAGCTTTTGGAGTCAAATTTCTAGGGGTTCAAAGATCAGAATCCCCCCTTAAAAGATCCGTCAAAGGATGAATTTGGGATGTGGTCAATCCAAGGTAAGGACTTAGCCAGTTGACCGTACCAGCCAATTTTTGCACATCATTCAAATTTTTTATGTCTATATTCAATTGAAGGGCTCATGGTTGAACAGTACGTTCAAGTACTTTCATGCCAAGGTAAAACCATGGCTGAACACACTGTACTTTCTCTGGAACCACAACTAAACCATACTGCTTTAAAGAAACAGGGGTGTCAGACTCCATGAGAGACAACATTTCACTGGAAGGAGCTGCTAAAAGGATGTCACCCATATAGTGATAGCAGTATCCTTCAGGATGTTTGTCTCGAACAGGGTTCAAGGCTTGTACTACAAACCATTGACAGATGGTAGGTAAGTTTTTCATTCCCTGTGGGACAACATTCCAGTGAAAACATTTAGAAGGTTCAGCATGGTTCACAGAAGGAACAGTAAAAGCAAACTTCTCCTTGTCGTCAGTATGTAAAGGAATGATGAAAAAACAGTCTTTTAGGTCTATGATGATAATAGACCAATTCATGGGAATCACTGTAGGTGAGGGCAACCCTGACTGCAATGCACCCATTGTTGCCATCACCTCACTGATTCTGCGTAGATCTTGTAACAGTCTCCATTTCCCTGATTTTTTTCTTGACAAATACAGGAGTATTCCTAGGACTATGAGAAGGTTCAATATGACCCGCATCTAGCTGTTCCTGAACTAGAGTCTGCAGGGTAGCACGTTTTTCAACATTGAGGGGCCACTGATTGACCCATACAGGTTTATCTGATAACCACTTCAAAGCCACTGTGGGTCGTTTTACGCCCTGCAACACAGTGACCCCCATTAAAAATGCGTTGTTATACGGCCTCCCCATTGAGCAAGGCAATCTCGTCCCCACAAGTTCAACGGTGCAACGGTCACGTAGGGCCAAACGGTGGCTTTTTGGCCCTCTGGGTTGGAAATGAACACTGGTCTGGCTGCAATGAGCCCAGTGGAAACACCTCCCAAACATACAACGTTTTGAGAAGCAGAGATCACAGGCCATGAAACAGGCCAGTCCTTTTGTGCTATTACCCTGACATCAGCACCTGTATCCAGCAGTCCAGACACCTTCACAGAAGTGGGAGACGCTTGCGCCATACTTAGTACGCAGGTCATTTGAGGTCGGCTGTCATTTAATGTCTGAGTCCAATAAACCTGAGGCGATCTGGTAGATCCGAATCCTCCTGTGCCTCGGATGACATTCTCAGTCCTGGAAATACAGCTCACAAAAGGTACAAGTTGAGCAATGCACATCCCCTTTTCAATATAAAGAGGAGGGGTAGGTGTAGACACCATGGCACATACTTGCCCAGTATAATTGACATCGATAACTCCTACATGTACCATGATCCCCTGAATGGTAACGCTTGACCTACCAATTAATAAGGCACTCAAACCTCTACCAATGGCTCCTCAAGTGTCCAAAGGAATTTTATGGACCCCTAAATTGGAAATTGTTACTGCCTTGGCGGTGGATACATCCATCCCGGCTGCTCCCCTTGTCTTTCCTGACAACCGGTCACATAAACCTGTGGTTGCCAGAAGTGTTGGGCAGCTTGGTCTAGTGGGACAGGTACTTGTGTCAGAGTGTGCCTTTTTGTGCTCTTCTTCCCGTTTCCCTATAACGGACACCCATCAATATGGTATTTCGAGCCACAAAGTTTTGTGAGATGTCCCTCTTTCCCACATTTAGTGCAAGTTATTGATGTTTGCTGTGTGGGTGTATTTTTTCTCGACCTCTGGGAGCAGTCAACTCTGAGATGCCCTTTTCATCCACAAGAGAAACATTTATGCTCTTTTGCAATTGAGTTAGTTGAACAGTAGACATAGGAACATAAATAACATCTGGATCCCTCCCCAAGAGTTCCTAAAACCACAATCTACTTTTGTGGTAGACTTTAGAGAGCATCTCAGGATATGTAGTGATGGATTTGGAAAACTAGAAACCTAAGAAAACCCATTCCCATAACAGAAAGTCTTTGTCCTTTACATCTAGTTGTCCTATTATAGCATAAGGTTGTCTGAAACACTTAAAAATCACCACAACAACAGTTAACCCACAGACTTTTCTTTTACTTTGACAGGAACTCAGTTTCTGATTTATTTCCTTTAGCACTGCTAAGGCTTCTGGTGTTAAGTGTCGAGAAGAGGTTAAGTCTGCCTCCCCTTTCAGGAGTTGAAACAGTGGCTTCAGGAAGTCTCTTGTTACCCCTAAGAGAGGTCTAACCCAAATAATTAACCCTAGAAGGGACTGCAAATCATTTAAGGTGTGAATCTTAGTTGGTAAAGAGACAGTCCAGGTTTAAATAGTGGTGTTATTGATTTGAAATCCAAGGTATTTCCAGAGAAACTGTCAGTTGTTCTTTTCCTGGTGCCACTTCAAGGCCATGTGTCAAAAGTGCAGCTTTTACAGACAGATGTACTTGTTTGAGATGTCCCTTTGATTCCGCTGCCATCAAGATATCGTCCATGTAGTGGTAAACGATGGTATCTGGAAACTGTAGACAGACTGGTGATAACACGTCTGCGACGACTCTCTGGCTAATATAAAGGCCATTTCTCATACCTTTAGGGAGGACAGCCCAAGTATAACGGCGAGAAGGTTCTGCTGCGCTAATGGAAGGCACTGTAAATGCAAACCTACGAGAGTCTTTAGGGTTCAACAGGATGTTAAAGAAACATTCTTTGATATTAATAATAACAATAGGCCAGTTAGAGGGTATCATTGCTTGTGAGGGAAGTCCTGGCTGGAGAGCTCCCATAGGTTCTATTATTTTATTAAGTTCTCTTAAGTCCTGTAGCAGTCTCCACTTTCCACTGGACTTCTGTATGGTAAAAATGAGGAAATTCCAGGGGCTATCAGTTGGCACAATATGTCCTTTTGCTAGTTGTTCATCTGCCAACAAGTTGATTTGCTGCAGTTTTTCTCCCTTTAGAGGTCACTGGGATACCCAGATGGGTTCATCAGAGAGGCATGTGAGGGCGGGAGATTGTGGTCCTCCAGTGACCTCAAACTTAAATTTGAGGTAGTGAGGTGGACACCCCATTGACCTATGATATCCCTTCCCCAGAGGGTCATTGGAATATTAAGGACATATGGCCTTGTTGAAGCAGTTTTACCTTCTGGTCCTTCGATCAGTAAGGTGCAGACATTTTGGAGTGGTGATTGAGCTCCTCCTATGCCTTTGATGTCGATTCAGGGCTTCGTGGTGGCCCTCTCCTTCGACCAGTCGCTCTCTGTGAAGATTGTGGCATCTGCTCCTGTATCTATGAGACCTTTAACTTGAACACCTTGGTTAGTGTTGGGAAAAAACACAGAACAGGTTAGCATTGTGTCCACTGGACCAGAGGCATAGAGTCCAAAGTGTTTTCCCCCACATCAATGGGGGTTAAATTGGCAATAGGTGTGTCTGTGTCTAGCTCCACAGGTGGAAACAGAGTTTTTACAGTCACTTCTATTACCTTAGGGTTGTCTACAGTCACTGATTGGGGTATAACTGTTAAACCTGTATCATTAGAGGTAGAAGTCCCAGTCAGGATGTATTTTCCAGCAGGCACTAGGAGGTTAGTTGTTTGTCTCACGAGAACTGTTTGGTAGTTGTCATTGCTTATTGTGAGTTGGTGGGGAGACTCCAACTCCACCCTAGAGACACTTGCTCTGGTTCTCCTTCCGGGAGTGAGGAGAGCAGTTGAGTGTGGTTGGTTTGTGGGTTATTTTGTATCGTAGCGGATCTACAGTCACTTGCCCAGTGTAATCCCTTTTTGCATTGGGGACACAAGTTAGGTGGTACTGTAGTGGTTCTCTTCAGTTGAGGGAAGTTCTTTTTAAAATGTCCTGTTTGTTTGCAGTGATGACAAGTAACCACTTTCTGTTGTTGTTGCACTGTCATGGCTTCAGTTTGTAGGGATTTGTTGTACGTATTGGATCCTACGTCATGGCATACCTTAACCGTGTCCATAGGAGTTGGATCTTTGAGTGTCCTTAATATTCGTTGACAATCCTCATTAGCGTGTTCTATTGTCAATCTTAGAAACATTGAATCTTGAGCCTCTGGATGCTTAAATTGCTTTGAGAGAGCGTCCTTTAATCTCTCTGCAAAGTCCATAGATGACTCTGTCGGTTTTTGGTGGATTTGGGTGTATGACTGCGTTATCTCAGATGCCTCATCAATACTTCGAATTGCTTCAAAAGCCAAAGACTTTGATATCTGCAATTCGTTTAAGGGAATTGTGGCTTGAGTTTGGTTGGAGGCGTACAGTCCAACTCCAAACATCATCTTAATTTTATTCACAATTGGGATACCTGTGGGGGGAAAGGTTTGTTCTGCACACTCTTGGATTAGAGCTTTCCACTCTTGTAGAAAAAGAGAGTTTTGTATTTTTGTGAAAAATGCTTCTACCAGCATTTTTATGTCATTTGGGGTGAGAGTGCATGCTCCAAATAATGACTTTAATACCCCAGTCACACAAGGTGAATTAAGTCCATAGTGAGCTATAGCTTTTTTTGTATCCTTAAGAACCGGAAGTGGCAGTGGTTCCCAGTCAGGGGCATGGTTGGGTTGGCGGAAAACAGGGTATGCTTTGTTTAAATCCAAATCATCCACGGGTGCTGCTTGTTGTTTAGTGTAAGCCCATTGGTTTTTTTGAATCTCAGTTCCGGTGATACCGAGTTCATGGGGGCAGCCATGTTGGTAGGTTGTCACTTCTGGAGGACCGGGCGTGGGCTAGCAGGAGTGGTCCGCCTTCTGGAGGACCGGAAGAACTCAATGGTACAGCAGGCAGGACGGTGCCATCTAGCTGCACAGCGGAATAAGTGGCAGCACTGGGTGGTACTGTGAGAAAAGTAGCGCCACCTGGTGGTGGGACGGGGGAAACAGCACAGTTCTGTGGTACAGGCTGTTGGTGGTTGCTGCCCGTTTGTATTGAGGGGGGAAGGGGCAAGGCGGTCACAAGGCAGTGACCATTTTGGGGTTGTGGGGGGTGAGCTGGCCGCTCTGTGCCGTGGGTGTAATGTCGGTACAGGGTCTGAATTTTCTTGCCCTACAACTGTTCCCGACACTGAACGCCCGCATTCACCAGATCCCTGCTCTGTTCCCACCTCCCCAGTCACAGATTTTTTATTTTCATTTTTATCTAACAGGTTTAAAATCAATCACCATGTGATAGTGGCTTGGGAGGCCAGAGAGTCATTTGTCTGTGTGGCTTTCCACAGTTTAAGTCCCAATTTGTCCCATTCCTTGACACCTTGGAGTTTTGATTTTTTAATTTGGTAGATTTTAGAAGTAGTTATGTAGTAAATGTAGATTTTAAAGTAGCAGTATATTATCCCTTTACCCTTTAACACACCAGCTACACATAGTAAACTCTGTTACCCATTCCCATATCAATTCCCCTAAATTCCATTAGTTTATTTAGTCTCTTTTTCAAGGTAGAATTGTAGAGAACACTCTAACCCTGCGCAAGGAGATATAACCATAGACGCAACAACCTTCAGGCCTAGGACTCTGGAAGGCCTCCAAGAACATTACGTGCTCTGAGGAAGATGAAGATGAAGAAGAGGGGGTCCCAAAATGCCCCAGACCCAATTCCCAAGAAGCGTAGAGGGAGTAGAACCTGGGTGGTGGTTGGATGGGGATTGAGTGAAAATCATTATAAAAACTGAACACCTGTATTCAGGAGCATGTGTTGGGGGTATTCCAGAAAGCCTGGGGGCTCATTAAAGCCTTTGTATCCTTATCTTATCTCCTACCTAATTTGGTTTGGAGTCTTTTTTCCCACAACCATTTAGGTAACACCTCATAGGTGATGATATAGGGAAGGGCATGATTATTCTTGGAAATCCATTTAATCAGTACTTTTAAGGACTGTTTATCTATTGGGTGTCCATGAAGGTAAATAAGGTTTTTTAAGCGCTTGTAGATATCCCATTCACGTTTAGAGGATAGCCCTCCCATGAGTTTAAAACGTGGTTGTAGGATTTAAAGTTTTGGGGTTGTACAACTGCTGGTCTACCTAGTTCTGGTAGGTTGAGATCCAACACTGAGTTGCAGTCTACCTGGGCAGGAAGCTGAAAATTCACTTCGTTGCCTGAGCCTGGAGACATCCGGATAAAATCTCTACACAGTAGAAAATCCACCGGGGTTCTTGCTGTTGGGCACCAATTGACAGGGTTTTAAAGAGGGACGCTCTCCGTCATCCGCCTCTCAGGGATGGGACCAGATGACACAAGCCCTGGTGCCGAGTCGCATAGAGAGCACACAGCATGCAGGGAGTCCGGCAGCAAAGAGGGTTTATTCAAAGTTCCCACGGCTTATAAGGCTTCTGGGAGGAAGGGAGTGGTTTGGGCACTCAACTAGTCAATGGGGGAAACAGGAGACCAACACCCAGGGATTGGGGAGAGACAAGTGAGACAACCAATGGGGTTAGGATAGGGATGGGGGCTGACTCAGTGGGCAGAAAAACATGGAGCTACCCAGGGAAGCCACGTGGATGCCGAGTGAGGGGGGGTTACACAGTAAAAGGAGGTCCCGTACAATAAATTCGTGATTCCTGAGTTTAAACTTTAAGTGTTTTTCTGTGTTGCTTGGCTTCGGGGATCTGCGGCTGCGGTGATTTTTCCTCTCAAGATGTTCTTTCCAAGACTTGTAATCCATGCTGTCTCCCCAGGGGTCTGCAGTGCTGGTTTCTGTGAGAAGATTCCAGAAACTGCCCCCATGTTGGACGGAGTCTGTTTCATCTGACTCCAAGAGGGACCAAATGATGGCAAAACTGAGCCAATCAGTTATGCTGGTAGTGCCTCTGTCATAACAGATTTAAGAAAGGTTAAAAATACCTGCTGCACAACAGGAACTGGAAGAGAGAATATGTGAGAGAAAGAACTCTGCAGACACCAAGGTCAGGGAAGAAGGAGGGGGAGGAGGTGCTCCAGGCACTGGAGCAGAGATTCCCCTGCAACCCGTGGTGAAGACCATTGTACAAGGTCAGGTTAGGAAGTGGTTAGTGATAAAATCTAATGGACAGTGGAGGCTAACAGTGGACTATTCTGGCCTGAACAAAGTAATGCCACTGCTGAGTGCTGCTGTACTGGACATACTAGAACTCCAATATAAATTGGAGTTGAAAACAGTTAAGTGATATGCCACCATTGATATTGTTTTGACTGGGATAGTTTATTGTCTTCATAGTAGCTTGTATGATGGTAAGCTTTGGATTTGTGATGAAAACAATGTTGATAAATGCAGGGATGTTTCAGTTATTGCTGAGCAGTGCTTACACAGAGTCAAGGCCTTTTCTCCTTCTCACCCTGCCCCACCAGTGAGTAAGCTGAGGGTGCACAAGAAATTGTGAGGAAACACAGATGGGAGAGCTGCCCCCAACTGATCAAAGGGATATTCCAGACCATATGACGTCATGCTCAGCAATAAGACCTAGGGGAGGGGTTTGCTGGAGCAACCGTGTCTCAGAGACCAGTTAGACATCAGTTGCCTGGGGGTGAGTAATTGTTCTTTTTCATCACTTGTTTTTCTTGGTTTTGTTTTTCTTTGTTTGTTTTTCTTTCTTTCTTATTAAACTGTCTTATATGTACCCTCATGTTTTCACACTTTTACCCTTCTGATTCTGTTCCCCATCCCACTGACAGTCCATTCTGGTGCCCAACATGGGGTTTGAAGGGTTTGAGATAACAACAGATTTGACCGGAGTGCATTGGAGGGAACTTATAATTATTATATCTGTTTAACAGTTGCTGGTCACGATGTTGACTTATCTGTTCTTGACAGTGGTTTATCTGAACCATGCAATGTTCTCTTTTTTGCTGTACATCAAATTTGAGAGCTTGTTAAAGGTTGGTTTTAGCTTTTTCAGTTTTCTGTGCTTAGCGGTGTTTTGCCTGGGAGAATTAAGATAGAAGCACTGGTCTTGAGCCTAATCTGGTATTTGGACCCTGCATTGATGCCTTACCTGTACTTACCTGTACTTCAGAAACCATCTCATGGAGAACATTAAGAATTACACTTTTTCCCTTTTCTCCTCTGAGAGGCATTCAACATAGGAAACACAGAATGGCACCTTCCCCTTCTTCTCCTGTGGGGTAGATGTTTTCTTCCTTGTAACAGTAACATTATCTTGAACATCGGTGACCAAAATACTCCTATCAATACTTCTCAAGAATATTTTTTTTACTTTTTATAAAGTCAGCCAACTATTTAGGACCATCGCCCGGGCATATGCCCCGAGGCAGTGTGGTTATGGGTGGCAAGGTGTGTGGGAAAATATGGGAAGGTACCTAGAACAGATGTCACTGCTGGTCTGGAATTTCACTCCCAAACAAGTGTGAGATCCTGATGAAGGATAGAATGTTTGAAAAGAGGATGTCCTGGCCCTGGTTATGCCAAAGAGACACAACTTCTTTACTGTGCCTGGTCTATGCCTACTGAACACTATTCAGAATCCTCAAGGACAAGAGAGGGTTTCTGGATCTGAAGACACACAAATAGAACCTGTGACTAAACCAGAGACCCAACCATCAACGATATCTGTCACTCAGATAGTCAATAAGAAATAATGGAAGTAGAGGTCAACTCATTTAGTAAGGGAAGAAGTTTTTCCTATGAGGGTACAGGAGAAAGATTTAGAAGAGACAGACTGTTCTGCAGAAGAGTAGTCACAAGAACGGGAGGAGGAAGAGACTGAAATCATAAACGAGTCAGTAACCACCCAATCCCCATCCTTGAGTGAACTGCAAGATCTGTAAAAAGATTTTAGCCATCAACTCGGCAAGCAAATTATCAACTGGTTGCTCTGATGCTGGGATGTTGAGGTCGATAGGAATGAGAGGGTAAGGAAGCCTGACAACTGGGATCTCTTGCTAAGGATAAGACCATTGACAAAGGAATTGGAAAGGAGTCCTCAACCTCTGGAGGTGCCTCCTGACGAGTGTGAAGGACAGGTATCCCTTCAAGGAAGAACTTGTAAATTAGAGAGGCAAGATCACCACCACTGAGGGAATTAGGCATGGTGGAGGTGATCTACAGCAACCAGGTCAATAACCATGCATGCAAAGACCGGGATTAAATCCAATGCATGCAGTCCACATCGCAAAAGTTTGTACAAAGTACACCAACATCATACGCCAGCACCCTGGTGATAATGAGCTAGATGGACATGGAGGCATGAACTATGTCTGGACTGGTCAACCAATTCCAGCAATTTGAAGAATCATAGAATCAACTGGGTTGGAAAAGACCTCTGCGATCATCAAGTCCAACCCTTGATCCAACACTGCTCTGGTTACTAGACCATGGCACTCAGCGCCACATCTAGTCTCATCTTAAAAACATCCAGGGACGGTGAATACACCACCTGCCTGGGTAGCCCATTCCAATGTCTGATTACCCTCTCTGTAAAAAATTTCTTCCTAATATCCAACCTAAACCTCCCCTGGCAGAGCTTAAGACCATTCCCTCTTGTCCTACTGCTGGTTGCCTGGGAGAAGAGACCAATCCCCACCTGATTGCAACCTCCTCTCAGGTAGTTGTAGAGAGTGATGAGGTCACCCCTGAGCCTCCTCTTCTCCAGGCTAAACAACCCCAGCTCCCTCAGCCTCTCCTCATAGGACTTGTGCTCAAGTCCCTTCACCAGCCTGGTTGCTCTTCTCTGGACCTGTTCCAGCACCTCAATATCCTTCCTGAACTGAGGAGCCCAGAACTGGACACAGTACTCCAGGTGTGGCCTCACTAGCACTGAGTACAGGGGAAGAATCACTGCCCTGCTCCTGCTGACCACACTATTTCGGATAGAGGCCAGGATGCCATTGGCTTCCTTGACCACCTGGGCACACTACTGGCTCATGTTCAGCCTCCTGTCAATCCAAACTCCCAGGTCCCTTTCTGCCTGGTTGTTCTCAAGCCACTCGGTGCCCAACCTCTAGTGCTGCAGGGTATTGGCAGAGGAGCTTCCGGTGAACAAATGCACACAAACCAATATGATTTAAGCAGAATGTTCCACTTTATTTACATAATCCAGACTCTTATATACCTTCAGAACCCTACAGTATGTGAACACCTTCAAACCATTGGTTAAATGCTGTAAATCACGAGCCAACCATGTATCTCTAACACCCTTTTCATTGGGTACATGCAGCTGTGCACACGATATAAAATCATTGTCTTTCTCCAAACACTCCTCCTTATTATCTCAATAGTTTACATTCTTGCAACCTGTTATCAGTGCCCAGTACTTTTCCCACAACCAGCAAGCAGGTCTCTTGCTAAGGCAGGCTGAGGCCTATTAGTATGGTTTGTTCATGGTGTCTATTATTAGTTAAGCACTCCACAGCAGGTAGTTGTTGTGACCAAAGTGCAGGACCCTGCACTTGGTCTTGTTGAACCTCATCCTGTTGGAATCAGCCCAACTCTCCAGTCTGTCCAGGTTCCTCTGCAGAGCCCTCCTGCCTTCCAGTTGATCAACACTCCCCCCCAGATTGGCGTCATCTGCAAATTTACTAATGGTACACTCGATCCCCTCATCCTTCCTTCTGCATTTCAAAGTTGCAGGGAGAAGCTGTGAGCAAGAGACGGATGGCAGAGAGTGTCCCTCTTTTAAACCCTGTCAATTGGCGCCCAACAGCAAAAACCCCCGGTGGATTTTCTACCATGTAGAGATTTTATCCGGATGTCTCCAGGCTCAGGCAACGAAGTGAAGAAAAGAGGGAATGCAGATTATTGTAACAACTCATGCAGCACCAGCACCAACAGCAGCAGCAGTAGCAGCAACCCCAGATCCCCCAGTAGTTCTCCCAACAGCAGCTCCAGTTCCAGCAGTAGCATGTGCTGCAACAGCTGCAGCAGCAGAACCGGTAGCAACAGCAGCAGCTACAACAGCAACAACTGCAACATCATCAGCAGCAACTGCAGCAGTAGCACTTACAATGACTGCACCAACAGAAGCAACAACAGCAGATGCAGAACCAGGCTGCACAGCACTTGACTCAGACACCTCAAGCACTGCTGCTCAACTCCTTGAGGTGGCTGGGGGGGGGTGACTGGAGAAAGCAGCCTTTGTGGTTGTTGCAGTGGGGCAGCTGTCAAACCCTTAGTATCAGAAATAAGGAATTTCAAATTGGTAATTTAGTTCTTGTAGTTTACAGGATATTAATCCTGTTGGGTTTTTTTTCTTTTTCTTCGGTGAGATTCAGGATTATTACTGAACTAATTTAAATCTTAAACTCCAAAAAGTGAGGATAGTCTTTCTGTTTTGTTTTTCTTCAGCAGTAGGCAATACAAAGGGAATACTGTTTAAAAGGTTTAAGATCACTTTTACACCGATTAATGACACAAACTGATTTACTCTATAAACAAGTTAGTCTAAAACAATACAAAAGTGTTCCTGTAATGACTTTAATCTGTTTATCTAAACCCAATTAGTCTGCAGGTATATTTTTGCATGAACAGATAGTGGAAGGTTGATCTCTCTCTCTCATGGGAGCGCTATCCTCTAAACGTGAACGGGATAGTCTCCCATGCAGTGCAGTGCGGCGATGAACCGCGGGAGCAGGAGCAGGTCCCCCCCAACCAACACCAAGCTGCAGGAGCACGCCGAGCGCGTGACCACCTACCTGCCCGCCATCTTGGTCCCATAAATGTAATACAAGTAATAAAGTTACTATGTCAAATGAGAAATGTTCTGTTAAAGAGTAGTTAACTAAAAGGTTTCAAAATGGCACTGTTCTGTATCTTGTAATAAAAAGAGGGGAAATGTAGTGTTTCGGGTTTCAGGAAGAGAACCAGCAGAGCATTCTGGGAAATGAAGTCTTCCAGGACTCCGGAGCATATGCGCAGTGAAGTGCCTTGCCAGGATTGATCAAGAAAGTCACATGTTGTGACGTGTTACAATTCCAAACTGCTACTTAAGCTGTTGTTCTCCCTCAGTAAAGCTTTCTGTTACACCCCATATTGGTGTCTCTCTAGTCCATGCAGACTTCTTATTTATTATATTAATAATATTGCTACAAAGGCCAAGTGCCGGGTCCTGCACTTTGACCACAACAACCCCATGCAGCACTACAGGCTGGGGGCAGAGTGGCTGGAGAGTAACCAGGTGGAAAGGGATCTGGGGGTGCTGATTGACAGGAGGCTGAACATGAGCCAGCAGTGTGCCCAGGTGGTCAAGAAGGCCAATGGCATCCTGACCTGCATCAAGAACAATGTGGCAGCAGGACCAGGGAAGTGATCCTTCCCCTGTACTCAGCGCCGGTGAGGCCACACCTGGAGTACTGTGTCCAGTTCTGGGCCCCTCAGTTCAGGAAGGATATTGAGGTGCTGGAGGGGGTCCAGAGAAGAGCAATGAGGTTGGTGAAGGGACTCGAACACAAGTCTTATGAGGAGAGGCTGAGGGAGCTGGGGTTATTTAGCCTGGAGAAGAGGAGGCTCAGGGGTGACCTCATCACTCTCTACAACTACCTGAGAGGAGGTTGCAATCAGGTGGGGATTGGTCTCTTCTCCCAGGCAACCAGCAGTAGGACAAGAGGGCATGGTCTTAAGCTCTGCCAGGGGAGGTTTAGGTTGGATATTAGAAAGAAGTTCTTTACAGAGAGAGTGACCAGGCATTGGAATGACCTGCCCAGAGCGGTGGTGTATTCACCATCCCTGGATGTTTTTAAGATGAGACTGGATGTGGCACTGAGTGCCATGATCTAGTAACCACAGTGGGGTTGGATCAAGGGTTGGACTTGATGATATCGGAGGTCTCTTCCAACCCAGTTAATTCTATGATTCTATGATTGATCTATGGTATTTCATACACCCAATCCTGTACCAATCCATTCAGGTATATCTCTGAATCCTAGTGTGGTGGGATCTAGTTGCTAGCCAGGCACTCCATCCTTTAAAACTTTGTTGTATGTAAGCCAGGCAACTTTTTTGTATGTGAGATATATTTGCCTGGATATTTATTTGAAGTCTTTTGAGTGAATATATGGGATCTAATAATAATTTTTGTTCATTTGACTGTCTAATCACATGAGGTCCAATGAAAGTTAAGTTGTGAACACTTTCACAATTCGGAAAAGGAGTTGTTTCAATAAGTGATTAGGCAGTTGTTTTAAAAGGTGCATTAGTGGTGGGGCTTTCTTCTAATCTAATGATGAGTATATAGGAAGCACCTCTACCTTTACTAACCCATGAACACATAATTGAATCTGATTGATCTAACCATAGTTTAAGCTCACACTGTGCTCTAATTTACCTATCTTCTTTAGTGCTATCCCACAGGCAGGAAATTGGGTCTTTTCTTTTTAGCCAAACATTATTGTCAGTCTTTCCCTTTTGACTAAATGTGACTGGTTCTTTGTAGGTGTTATTGTTAGTTTGACTTGTCTCTTGTGCTAATACATTTACCCCTTTGAATCCTACTTGGATCTTATCTTCTCTTTTGCCTATTATGGTGTCTAGTGAACCCTGGGTCTCTTTCCAGTCTTGTTGTGTATATGACTGTTTGTTATGTAAAACATAAATGGATAGGTTTGGTTTAGGCCCTGGATTGAGAGTGGCACACCAACCCATGGGAGTGACTCAACAATATGTGCATTAGACCATGACCGTTCTAGAGTGGGGTCCCGAACTAAGGTTATACTTATCAAAAGTCCAGGAATCAGCATTGGGATGGCTTGAGAGCAGTTACTTCTTGTTTGGAAGTCCATGGTTCCAGGTGTTCCCAGGAACTTTCTTGGTTTTCCCCTGGAACTCTCTTGACTGGGAGTAGTGGATCCAAGTTGGTCGTTCTTTCACCCAAACTGCTGTGAAGGTGGTCAGCAGCACCTGGAAGAGTCCTTTCCACTTTTCTTGCAGAGGTTTCCCTAGAAGATTCTTAACATATACCAAATCACCAGGGCCAAATGTATGCAGTTTATATTCAGGTTGTTTGGGTTGGTTTTCCAACATCATAGCATTTTCTATCATTTTTAGCTGACCCCATCCATTGTTCAATATTTTACCTCCATTCTTCTGTATCCACTTATTGTCTGGTTCTTGATATTCTGGCTGAAAATCTGTTTCTAATTGGCACTAAAGCTACTACTGATAATTCTCTGTTTCTTGCAGCAGCTAATTTAGCTTCTGCATCAGCTTTTCTGTTACTTATTTCTGGGACGGTGTTACCTTTCAGGTGTCCCTTACAATGCATTATAGCTACTTGTGCGGGGAGTTGTATGGCTTCTAACAATTGTAGAATTTCTTCTGCATGTTTTACAGCTTTTCCTTGGGCAGTCAGTAATCCTCGTTCTTTCCAGATTGTTCCGTGGACATGGATGATAGAGAAGGCATATTTAGAGTCAGTCCATATATTTATTTCTTTTCCCTTTGCCAGTTCAAGAGCTCCGGTGAGAGTTATCAGTTCTGCTTTCTGGGCTGAAGTCCCAGCAGGCAAAGGATTTGATTCAGTGGTGGTTACTGCATAACCAACCATCCTTATACCTTGCTTTACAAAACTGCTGCTGTCCGAGAACCAGTTGTCTGCATCCTGAAATGGTTCTTCTTTGAGTATACTGCCTCAATAGTCTCCATGCAGTCGTGTTCAATCGGTTTAACTGACATTCTTCCTTCTAGGAATGAAACTGGATTAACAGTGTTAGTCACCTGAATGGTTACTTCATCTGACTCAACCAGGATCGACTGGTATTTCAGGAACTGGGAAGGCGACAACCAATGGTTACCTTTTTGTACTGTTGCCTAAATGGCGGTGGGGAAAAAAAGACTCCAAGCCAAATTAGGTAGGAGATAAGATAAGGATGCAAAAGTTTTAATGAGCCCCCAGGTTTTCTGGAATACCCCAGCGCGCGCTCTCCCGAAATACAGATGTCCACAGTTTTTATAATGATTTTCACCCAATCCAGTCCAGCCACCACCCAGGTTCTGCCCCCGCCACGCCTCTTGGGAATTGGGTCTGGGGGCGTTTTGGGACCCCCTCTTCTTCATCTTCATCTTCCTCAGAGCACGTAATGTCCTTGGAGGCCTTCCAGAATTCTAGGCCTGAAGGTTGTTGGGTCTATGGCTATATCTTGTTCTGTAGGGTTAGGGTGTTCTTCTACAATTCTACCTTGAAAAAGAGACTAAACAGGCTATGGAATTTAGGGAATTAATATGGGAATGGGTAACAGGGGTTTGAGCTGGTGTGTTAAGGGTAAAGGGATAATATGCTGCTACTCTAAAATCTACATTTACTACATAACTACTTCTAAGGTCTACAAAAATAAAAAAATTAAAACATCAAAACTCCAAGGTATCAGTCCCCCCTTTAGAGACTGGACAAAACTCAAAAATTTTGTCCAATCTCTACTACTTACTTCTAATCACTTTCCAAAAAGATGACCAACATCTACAACATTGGTTCATGCAATAAGCTATTACACAAACACTAACTATGTACATTACCAATAGAAACAGTTGTTTAATCCAGGTCCAGTTCGGTAACCATGAAGTAAGTTTGTGGAGAGTGTCTCCCAAACCCAGTGAGACATTGTCCAGAGACACCTGATGTAGAATTTTAGTTTGATTCCGAATTGCAGCCAAATTGTTATTAATTCTTCCACTTTGGTCTATGTAAGAACAACAACTGGTGTTGATGACTTTACACATGCCTCCCTGAGAGGCTAGCAAGATGTTAAGAGCCAGTCGGTTTTGTAGAACTACACGAGACAGACTATGGACCTCCTCTTGTAAAGCTGAAATTGCATCTGAAGCCTGATCTTGAATGTTTTCAATTACAGCTGAGATGTTAACTATTGCCTTTTCCAATTCACTCACCCCTAGAGATGGGATCATGGCTCTGACTATACTGTGAAAGAGTGTGGGACGGTCAATAAGGGGATTATTTGTCCTCTTCATTCTTTTTAGACAACTCTTTTCCCATTCCTCTTTTTCATCAATTTGGTCAAAGATTGTTATGTTTGGAATTACAGCCCCTAGAGCACAGGCCCGATCTTTATCAAGGGGCAAAACTTTCCAAGCCTCTTTTTCACAAATCCAGTACCACCCTGAACCATGGGGGGGGATTAATCTCAAGGGGACTTGTGCCAACCTTGTTACAATTTCCGGGCCTATTTCTTCTGTAGATTTATTTTTATCACAGTAAGGAGGGAGAATGATTTTTCCTGTAGCATTAACAACCATACAGGGGACAGTGTAATTGTCCTGGTCAGACATTACGTGAGTCAGGGTTACCGGATAGTAGGCCTCAGTAACTGGCTTCCAGGTTCCTGGCAGTTCTAACATAGACTTACCAAAGTTTGTTTTGTTTAGTAAAATGCCAATAAGAGGCCAAATGCTATCTTTACCATCGATTGCTGGTATTTGGGTGCAAATCCAGCAGTCATCTTTGCGGAGAATTTTGGATACATTTTGGGCTATGGCCACATGCAGTTTTGGATCCCAAACTCGATTCATAGTTACCGACTGTACAGTTAACATGTACAGCAGAAACAGTTTATGGCACATCCTCTTCTTCTGAGTTGGGTTCTGATTTGTTGATAGTTCCAGGAACTGAAGCTTTCTTCACTCTGGAGTAATGAAACCACGGTCCTTTGCCAGCAACTTTGACAGCAGTGAGGGAAGTCAGCAGGACTTGGAAAGGTCCTCTCCACTTGGCTTGCAGCGGATCACTGTCCCACCATTTGATGTAGACCCAGTCTCCTGGTTGGAATTGATGAGCAGGGGTGTCCAATCCAATGGGCCTTGAAAGCTCGACAAATTTCTGGAGTTTCTGTAAAGTAGAGCCTAAAGCAATTAAATACTTTTGTAAATCAACTTTTCCTCTCATATGAATGTCCCCTGGAATGTGCAGAGCCTGGTATGGTCTTCCATACAATATTTCATAAGGACTTATGTTATCCCTCCGCCTTGGCTGGATACGAATCCTCAGCAGAGCCAGAGGCAAAGCCTGGACCCATGACATGGATGTTTCCTGACAAATTTTGCCAATTTGCATTTTAAGAGTGCCATTCATGCGTTCCACTTTGCCACTTGCCTGAGGTCTATAGGGAGTGTGGAGGTCCCAAACAATTCCTAGGACATGACACACCTCTTTTACTATCACTGCAATGAAATGTGTCCCTCTATCTGATGACATTCTCAGAGGAACCCCAAATCTTGGAATTATGTGATTAAGCAAAGCTTTTACCACTTCTCTTGCTGTGTTAGTGCGACACGGGTAAGCTTCAGGCCATCCACTAAAAGTGTCAACCAGCACTAGTATGTATTTATATCCCTCCCTCGGTGGTAACTCAGCAAAATCTATTTGCCAGTAATCTCCAGGAAGGTTTCCAGCCTTTGTTACTCCTAGCACCACCCTCTTGGTTGTATCTGGGTTGTTTTGCTGGCAGATTTCACATTTAGTTACTATGGATTGTACGACTTCAGTCATACCTGTCCCTATCACTACTTTCTTTAGGTGTTTTAGAAGGTTTTCTATTCCCCAGTGGGTAGCCTCATGTTCCCGCAGAGCTATTTCCCTTAGGAGTGGGGGTGTGACCACAACCTGTCCTGTTGGTGTAACAGCCCACCCACTTTCTTTGATTTCAGCTTTAAGCGATTTAATTAATTGGTGGTCCTTTTCATCATATTTTGGGGTGTACCCTGTCAAATCGATTTCTTTCTGTGGAACTACTGCTAGAATGCCTTTTTCTGCAGCCCTTTTTGCAGCCTGGTCAGCAAAATGATTTCCCAGTTTGGGAATTGTTTTCCCCCTCTGATGAGCTCTGCAGTGCATAATAGATACCTTTTCTGGCTTCCAGATACTTTGAAGGAGTGCATGGATTTGGTCAGCATGTTTAATTCCACTGCCTTGTGCAGTTAGTAGCCCTCTCTCTTTCCAGATGGCTCCATGGGCATGTACCACACTGAATGCATACTTAGAATCTGTCCAGATATTCACTTTCTTACCTTCGCTCAGCTCTAGAGCTCTTGTCAATGCAATGAGTTCTGCTTTCTGGGATGATACATCAGCAGGCAAGGCCTTTGCCTCGATTACCTCGTCCCTGGTTGTCACTGCATACCCTGTCATCCGTTTTCCATCTCGCATGAAACTGCTTCCGTCCGTGTACAGTTCCCAGTCTGGGTTTTCCAGAGGCTCATCCTTCAGGTCCGGTCTGCTGGAATAAGTTTCCTCGATGGTCTGTAAACAGTCATGCTCAGGCATACTGTCAGTTAATGTTGTGGACAGAAACATAGCAGGATTTACAACAGATGTTGTTTTCAGGGTAATATCATCTTGTTCTAACAACACAGCTTGATACTTAAGCATTCTACTAGGGGACAGCCAGTGGCCCCCCTTTTGCTCAAGTACAGCTTGGACTGCATGGGGTACATACACGACAATGCGCTGTCCCAGGGTGAGTTTCCGGGCCTCTTGGATCAAGATAACAGTTGCTGCCACAGCCCTCAAACACCCTGGCCATCCTTGGCTGACATTGTCTAGTTGTTTGGAGAAATAGGCCACAGCCCTTCGCTGGTCTCCCAGGGTCTGTGACAGTACCCCCAGGGCAACATTTAGTTGCTCATATGTAAACAGTTCAAAGGGTTTGGTTAGGTCTGGTAGTCCCAGTGCTGGAGCTGACATTAAGGACTGTTTCAGTTGTTTAAATGCAGCTCTGATCTCATCTGTCCATGTTATAACTCCTTTCTTGGCTGTTTTCAGTGCTTCATATAGGGGTTTGACTAATAACCCATAGTCAGCTATCCACAAGCGACACCACCCCACCATTCCTAGAAAAGCCTGCATTTCTCGTACAGTGTGGGGCTCTGGGAGACGGCAGATGGCTTCTTTCCGATCTGTGCTGAGCCGTCGGTGTCCACGATAGATTTCAAGCCCCAGGTAAATGACTATTTCCTTTGCAATTTGTGCTTTCTCTTTTGAGACCCTATATCCACTTAGTCCCAAAAAGTTTAAAAGACTTACAGTGAGCTCGATGCATTGTTCCCGACTTTTAGCAGCAATTAGTATGTCGTCTACATACTGTAGGACAAGTCCTTCTGGCTGCTGCCTTCTCCAGTCTTCTAGTTCTTTTGCCAGCTGGTTTCCAAATATCGTCGGGCTGTTCTTATAGCCTTGCGGTAAGACAGTCCATGTAAGTTGAGTTCTTCTCCCTGTCTCAGGATTTTCCCATTCAAAAGCAAAAAGCTCTTGGCTGTCCTTGTGCACAGGAATGCAGAAAAAGGCATCTTTTAGATCAAGCACTGTAAACCACCCTAATTCCTCTGTTAATGTGGTTAACAAGGTATAGGGGTTCGCTACTACCGGGTATATATCCTCTGTTATTTTATTGATTGCCCTCAGATCTTGGACCAATCGATAGCTCTTACCATCAGCTTTCTTCACTGGAAGGATGGGGGTGTTATATTTAGATTCACATTCTACCAATAGGCCAAATTTAAGGAACTTTTCAATTATGGGTGCTAAACCTTGACGACTTTCTAGCTTCAAGGGGTATTGTTTTTGCCTTACCGGTGTTGCTCCTGGCTTGAGCGTGATGCTTACGGGTTCTGCTCGCTTGGACCTCCCAGGATATTCGCTAGCCCACACTAAAGGGATCACAGCATTCTCAACCTCTGCGGGGATCTCTCTGTGGTTCTCCTGTATGAAGAAGGTGGCTGCTTCGATATATTTAGTGTTAGGGATGATAACTTTTATTCTCCCCCCCTTACAGAATTTAATTTCAGCTTCCAGTTTTTCTAATAAATCTCTACCCAATAAAGGCATAGGAGAATTTGGCATATAGAGGAATTGATGAGTTACCCAGTGTTTCCCTAATTTAAATTTCAAGGGTTTGAAGAAAGGCCTGATTTCACTTACCCCTGTGGCACCAACCACAGTTAGAGTATCTTGACTCAGTTTCCCTTCCAGGGTGTTTAACACGGAACATGCAGCACCTGTATCAACTAAAAATTCCACATCTTCTCCCCCCAGCTTAGCTACAACCAGAGGTTCTGCTGGGGTAGAAACCTCCGGTTCCCTTCATGCATTTTGGCTTAAAGTCAGTTGGGAGGCTGGAGGAGGGGGTGGAAATTCACTTTTCCTTTTCAAGTCCGGACAATCTCTTTTCCAATGTCCCTTCTTTTTACAAAAAGAACATACATCATTAGTCTTATCATGCTGGTAACTAGATCTATAATTTTCACGGTGGATATTGTGTTTGCGATATTTCTGGCTAGTCATTATCATGCTCCTTTCCTCCACCTTTTTGGTCTCTATTTCGATAGACTGTCCAAGCTATATTCATTAATTCACCAATACTCTTGTCCTCACCCGCTTTTTGTAGCTTTTTCCTTATGTCGTCTGCAGATTGGCCTATAAATAAATAAATCAAGTGCCTTTTCCCTGCGCCTGATTCTACATCTATGTCTGTGTACTTTCGTACGGTCTCTGTTAGTCTGTTCAAAAAATCTGTAGGCGATTCATTTTTATCTTGTTTCACTGTATACATTTTTGACCAATTTACTGCTTTTGGAATTCCATATTTAAGACCATAAATTATCCAATCCTGATAGCGTTTCAATGCTTCTCTTTTTTCTGGTAAATTGGGATCCCATTTGGGATCCTCTGAGGGAAACACATCTTGCAGTTGTCCTTGCATCTGCCCAGATGTTATGAGCCTCTCTATTTCATCCCGGGCAGTTTTCTTAACCATGTCTATTTCACTAGAATCTAATAATGTGTCTAGCATTATTTCCAAATCTTCCCAATCAGGATTTTGTGTCTTTATTGCTCTTTTCATAAACCTAGTTACCTTGTCTGGGTTTTCCCTATATGTTCCAACTGAAGCTTTCCACTGCTGTAACTCACCTAGAGAAAAGGGAGTTTTTATCAAAACTGGACCCTGGTTGCTCAGGGCTTGCCTTAAGGGGGCTTCTACTGTAGGCTTTTCCTTTTGTGATCTTGTCCTACTAGCCACCGGACTGGGGTCTGACAGAGCTTCTTGTACTTTTCTTCCCCCTGTCTTTGGTCTTACTATAAGTGCTTTCTCTTCCCTCCTCCCCAGTCTATCATTTGATTCATCCTCAGAAGCTTCTGTGCCTGTATCAGAAAAATCACTATCCTGAGTCTTAACGTTTGTGCTCGAAGGGTCAAAAGGGGGAAGACCCCATCTTTGTCTCTTATCGATAGGAGGAACCGAACTGCTCCTCCTTAACCGGTTTCTCCCCCGTTGCTGTAATTCTAAACCCTGGATCCCCCATTCCTCCGTAGGATAGGGTGGTGCCGAAGGGATAGGGGCGGGTTCGTTCCCGCCCCTCATGGCAGAGCTAAAGGGTCCTGTGTCAGGCGGGGCAGGGACTCTGGCTGTAGTCACCGCCCCCGCTCCTCTTCCCGCAGTGCTGAGATTCGAACCTCCCACCCCCATTGCCATTGTAACCGCTCCTGCGCCTGGCACTCCCGGAATGGCCCAGGAGGGAGCCAGTGCAGCCCCCCCGGGACCGAGAGGACCTGCAGTCCCGGCCAGGAGCCGCCCCGCAGTCCTGGAGAGGGTTACCGCCCCCCTTTCGGCACCGGCAGAGCTCGCAGCTCCAGACGGGATCGACCCCCCGACTCCGAAAGGGGCTATCGCCCCCCGGTCACCGACACCTAGGGAACTCACAGTTTCAGACCGGACCGGCTCCGCGGTCTCGGGAGGGGCCAGTTCAGCTGCTCCAGGAGGGGCAGGCGGGACGTGGACCGCCCCCGCTCCTCTTGTTCCGGCGTCGGCCGGAGCAGCCGGCCCCAGCCCCGCGGGTCCCGGAGCACCAACAGCAGTTCCCAGGACCCCCGCTCCTCCCGGAGCAGTCCCAACCTGTCCCCCCGTTGCAGATCCAGCTGTCCCTGCCGAGCTGGCAGGACCCGCCCCAGGTGCTACCCCCGCTCCTGATGGACTTGCGCCTGCTGCGCCCGCAGCCTGAGCCAAAGGGGGGGGTGCGCTTCCTATTCTCATATTTGGGGGAATTAAAAGGTCCAGATTTTCATCTCCAGGGCTTTCAAGATTAGTTTCCTCCTCAGGATCATGCTTAGCACGATTTTTCTTTTTCTTTTTCTCCTCTAATACCATTTCTGTGTGTTCTGCTTCTATTTTAACTTTGTCGTTTTTATATGCCTTTCTCAATTTCGGATGGGTTAAGAAAAGGTAGAATAATTCTGCATAATGCAATTCTGACCACATTTCCTCCTTATGAAGGATTGTCATAAGATGAAACACTGTATTTGCCTCAAAAGAGCCAAATTTCGGCCAGGCTATTCCTCTAATTTTCCCGGTATAGGGCCAAACATCCATAGAGAGTCTAACTACCTCCCGCCTTTTTAAAGATGTCTCAGGGCCAGTTAAATCATCCCAATACCATAAAACCAAAGCAAGAGGGGTTCCTCTGGAATTTCCTCTTTAACTTGTGTACATCCCATGTTAACAAACAACACACGAGGAAAACGACAGATCTAACCTAGAACTCACAGCCACACACACACCGCAGACCTTGTGTCTAATCCAGACACTACCAGGTTCAGGCAGAAACACAGAGTTTCAAGCGGGGAGCGTCCCCCCCTCTCCGGCCACACCTGGCCAACAAGAAACCCGAAATCCTCCTGCCTGCCCTAACTTAAACTTTCCGGGCAGTTCCACTGCCCACTCCGGCAAAAATCCCTTTGCCAACAGACTGGGAAAACACTGACTTTGGGCCCAAGTCCAAGTTTCCCTTCCCAGACTCACCGTATTCCCTAGCCCTGGGGAAACTCCTTCCCGCAGCTGCTAATTAAAATTCTCTAGGAGTTTTGTTCTTTATCTTACCTCCTCCACGTGCGGTTCCGGGAAGCTGGGCCTCTCAAGATCAGAGCAGGAATTCTTCAAGATATGCCGGCCGGAAAGAAATCCCTGCAAAACGGAATACCGATCCAGAGGAGTCACAGGTCTCGATTCCCCGTACGGGCCACCAAAACTGTTGCCTAAATGGCGGTGGGGAAAAAAAGACTCCAAACCAAATTAGGTAGGAGATAAGTTAAGGATACAAAAGTTTTAATGAGTCCCCAGGCTTTCTGGAATACCCCAGCGCGCGCTCTCCCGAAATACAGATGTCCACAGTTTTTATAATGATTTTCACCCAATCCAGTCCAGCCACCACCCAGGTTCTGCCCCCGCCACGCCTCTTGGGAATTGGGTCTGGGGGTGTTTTGGGACCCCCTCTTCTTCATCTTCATCTTCCTCAGAGCACGTAATGTCCTTGGAGACCTTCCAGAATTCTAGGCCTGAAGGTTGTTGGGTCTATGGCTATATCTTGTTCTGTAGGGTTAGGGTGTTCTTCTACAATTCTACCTTGAAAAAGAGACTAAACAGGCTATGGAATTTAGGGAATTGATATGGGAATGGGTAACAGGGGTTTTGTTGCCCGTAACAAGAACACAAACCAACAGAGTGTCAGTTTATGCGGTGCTTTATTCAGGGCCCAGGAAACCTGAGGACTAACGTCCCAAATCAGGATTCCAAAGACCCTCATGTCGACTACATCTTTTATACTCTTTAACAAACAAAGCTACGTGATTGGCTCATACATCAAAGTAAACACACCAGTTATACATAAACTTACATATATCACCCGATTACAATCCACCGTTCACCCCCTATCATAAATCTACCTCAACGGTCTAACTCTAAACTTTGTGTAACTGCCTCCCACCACATCCTGTCTCTAGTTACAAATCATCTTGTACCGGTTCTGCATGCTTGACTTAATCCTTTGATTATTGTTACTTCTCGATCAACACATTCTTAACTCTAACAAGTCCTAACTTGTGCCTGGCAGGGCCTCTTTCAGGCCTGCCCTACAAGGCAAGCCTTGACCACAGTACTACTAATGCTATAGTTACTGCAACAAGTCCCCCCTTTTGAGCATTCTTCAATCTTCAATTGCAAGGATGCTCAAATCTTTATGCCTTCGTTTCTTGGTTGTCAGGGGGAGAATCACTGTTCGGAAGAATAACTTCTTTCCGAGTCACTGCCGTCATGATTCGACGAGTGTATTGTCCTTCCTTTACGATGATCCCTAAAAGACACTTACATGCAATCAAAGCAACAAGAATTATTATGCCAAACATTAAAGCATATTGAATAATGGAAGACAGCCAACCTGACATGTGAAGGCCAAGGGAGTTGAATAATTTACCAATCCAATTATGTTCTGCTTCTTTCTGTAAATTATGTACATTTCCCTCAATTTGTTCCAATTGAGAAATGTCATTTTCAACCTCATGTGTGACATTTGGGATGTGTATACAGCAGTGCTCATCTCGTGCATGCAGGTAACCACAAACTCCATGTTCTTTTAACAAAATCAAATCTAATGCCATTCGGTTTTGTATAGTCATACGTGTGGTTGCTTGTAGTTGAACATTCATATCCCGAAAACCTTTCTTAGTAGCTGCAGCTAACCTTTCAGTTTGTCCCATTAATTTGAATAGCATTTCTCTATTGCGATATGATGCAATGGGTGCAAACAGAGATTCTAATACCCATCCAAATTTTACTCCACTCGATGGGTCATGCCAGTTTTCAGAATTTTGTTCTATATCTCTTTTATGTCTAGGGTGTATTTCAACTGCAGTCAGTTTCCCCGTTTTCCAGTATGGACAAAGGGTAGGAATACCCAGGGTGATCTGTGTCGCTGGTCCATCTACGGGCATGTGTGTGGTCCATTGTCCATGTCCCATTACCCAGACTAAATTCCCTGGACTTCTCACTGTGGTAGTTAGACAGTTAATACTTCGTAAAGTGTCATGATTTTTCATAGAGTGATTATACCCTCGACACTCGCAACCTAATTGTAAAAGCATTCGTACTGGAATCAAACCTATATCATTGTTGGGGGTATCACACGTGAAAATCTGAGTGCAATTCCACAAATCTGTGGGTGAGACTGTTTCTCGCCACTGTTCATGTTTTGGACGTAAAAAGGAGTAGTTTTGATTCTTGGTACCTACCCAGTAGATGCACCATTGTACCTTTCCCAGATAACTGTAGGTTTCTAATAGACTAGGTCCCCAAATGGCTTGCCATCCCTCCATGGTGGTGGAGCTAGTAGTATTTTGACATATTTCTTCTTGTGTTTCTCGAGATGCCGGGACCTGGATAGTTATACAATCGGTAGGTCCCAATACTGAGGGGGAAATAAGACACATCTTATTAAGTTCTCTTTCATCTGTCCAACGGAAAAATCCGGGCATTTGTTCACATTGTGACCGAGTCTTTACTTCTTTCATCCAACACACATTAGTCATTTCCCGTCAAGTAACGGTAACAATTTTACAATCCCAACTAATATTAGTAATTACCTTAGGAATTTCCGGGACTGGAATTATTCCCCATGGAATGGAGTCTCCTGCTGCATGAGGCATCGGAAGACATGCAGTAATGTTGGAAACATTTTGAACCTTCCCGAAATCTCTACTCAACCCGATCACCAGGTTTTCTTGTGTACTTCTGTTATGAGGAATTTGTGGGATTTGTAATGTGTGAGTCTCTCGAGTCACTCGCTCAGTTTTTACATAAATAGAGATCGCCCCTGTTTCCCACCAATCATCCTTACTTATCCAGCAAATGTATTGTCCTTCATCCTGTCCTTTTTGTACTTGTTTAACCGTTAAAAGAATTCCATCTAGCCTTTGTTCAATGAGGTATTTAATGCCACCCTGTAGATTGTGTCCCTTGAACCACCACCCATAGTCTGTGTAATGTTGTCTCTGTATATTGCAACTTAACGTTATATCCTGTCCTTCCGGTATGGAATAAACCTCGTATTCTGGTCTAATTCCTTGTCCTTGATTTGGCACAGCCTCTACTGTTCTCACTCCATAATTTCCTTCTTCTAGACAGGTGACTACACATAAAAAGGTGCCTTCTGTTTCTCCTATCGTAGGATCCGAAATATTCAGCCAACCTTTCCCTTCTTTCTCATTGGACCACCCGCTAACACCTTCGTTTTGTCTCTCCCAAATCCTAGTTGTTATATTTAATTTCCACCAGTTTAATACTATGGGCTCAGGACATGGATCACCTAAGGTAAAAGTGCAGTTAATCCGTAAGGGAGGACCATTCCACATGTCAGACCGCATGTAAGGGGGAATTATTTGTACTGCAGTATTCTCCTGGTGTGTGAAATTAATTGTTTGTATCTTGGCATGTCCATAATCAAAACTTAATTTAATCCAAACTGAGCAAAAATATACTCCATCTGCATCAGAAGTTACGTTGGGTACCTGCAGGATGGTATAACCCTTCTGCTGTGTCACATTCCAAACTAGAGTCACACCATCTGTCACAATTTGGTCCCGATCCAACCACAACCACCTAGCATGTACTTCTTCCGGTCCAGCTCCCTGGTCATCTGAAAAGAGACAAGTCAGATTGACATTCGTGCCTTCAGGTACTAGGAAAAAGGAATCAGGAACACTAACTTTAACAAATGCATCAGCAGTACTTATCAGCAACAGAAACATTATCACCCGTATTACAATTCTCATTTGACCGGTCGGAACACCATTTTGGTCGGCGCGATAGGTTCCACCGACCACTGCTCAGGGACTTTCTTGACCCTCGTGTAGTGAATCCAATTGTCGATGCCTTCGACCTTGACTGCTGTATAGGTTGTCATCAACACTAGGCGGGGGCCGTCCCATGTTTCTTTCAGTGGTTCCACTGACCAATTCTTTATGTAGACCTGATCTCCTGGAGAAATGTCATGCACTGGATTCTCCAGAGGCAAAGGCCGATTCCATTGTAAGGCTCCTCGGAGTGCTGCAAGAGTCTTATTTAAAGACAGAATATAGTTAAACACAGCTTGGTCTCCTACTACATGGGGATCACCCTGATATGTTGTTGCGTGGTATGGTTTTCCATATAGAATCTCATATGGGCTTACTCCAATTCTTTCTCTGGGTTTAATTCTAATCCTTAACAGAGCAAGAGGCAAGGCTTGGGGCCACTGAATTTTTGCTTCCTGACAAATTTTCTTTAATTGATTTTTCAAAGTCTGATTCATTCTTTCCACCTGCCCACTGGATTGTGGTCTCCACGGAGTGTGGAGATTCCACGCTATTCCTAACATTGTGGCTAAATCCTGTACGACTCCTGCAATAAAATGCGGCCCTCTATCTGAGGACAATCCTAACGGTACTCCAAACCTCAGAATAATTTCTTTCAGGAGGGTTTTCACTACTTCTTTTGCCTGATTAGTCCTACATGGGAAAGCTTCTGGCCATCCTGAGAAAGTACATACATACACTAATAAGTACTTGTATGTCTGAGCCCTTGGTAATTCTGAGAAATCTACTTGCCAATAATCTCCTGGAAGTTGTTCAATTTGAAGTTTCCCCATTTGTACCTGTTTTCTAACTATTGGATTATTTTTAATACATGATGGACATGTTGCATTCACCCTTTTTGCCAGTGTTAACATCTGATTTGAGAAAACTTTATTTCTTAGAAATTTTACCATTGCTTCTGCACCCCAATGGCACTTACCATGTTCGATTTCAAGTACTGTTTTCATTATTCTGATTGGCAGTATTACTTGTCCAGTAGGGGTAATATACCATCCTTTTACATTTTTCTTTGCTTCCATTATTTGGGCCAATTTATCATCCTCTGGTGTATAATGGGGTTTCTCTTCCATGTGCACTGCTGCTGGATTATCACGAGTCGGCAGCAAAGCCATTTGAGTCCATGTCTCTATATCTGCTCGTCGTGCTGTTTGATCTGCTAGTCTATTCCCTTGAGACTCGGGTTCCGAATTGGTCTGATGTCCTTTCACATGCATTATTGCCACAGCTGATGGTCGATGTATGACTTCCAGGAGCTGTAATATTTCTTCTCGATGCTTTATGGCTGAGCCCTGGGAAGTAAGTAATCCTCTTTCCTTCCACAATGATCCGTGTACATGGACTACTCCAAAGGCATATTTAGAGTCAGTCCATATGTTTACCCTTCTTCCTTGACTCAGAATCAGAGCTCTGACCAGCGCCCAAATTTCTGCTTTTTGTGCAGATGTCCCTGGGGGTAGTGCTTTTGCTTCTACGATTTCCTGTAAAGTAACCACTGCATACCCCACATACCTGGTTCCGTTCTCCACAAAGCTTGATCCATCCGTGAACAGTTCCCAATCTGGGTTCTCCAGCGGCTCGTCCTTCAGATCCTTCCGACTTGCATAGACATGTTCAATAGTTTCCATGCAGTCATGTTCCAGGGCTCCCTCTTCCTGTGTGGATCTGAGAAACTCAGCTGGATTGAGATGGTTAGTGACTTTTAATTCAATGTCATCCTGTTCTCTGAGCAAGGCCTGGTATTGTAACATTCTGCTAGAGGAGAGCCAATGCCCCCCTTTCTGTTCCAGAACTGTAATAACCATGTGTGGCACGTAAACTGTAATGTGCCTTCCCAGTGTCAGTTTACGTGCTTCTTGAATCAGTATCACTGTCGCTGCCACCGCCCTGAGGCACCCAGGCCATCCCCCACTTACATTGTCCAGTTGTTTTGAGAAGTACCCGACAGGCCTCTTCCAAGATCCCAATCGTTGAGTGAGTACTCCCAAAGCCAATCGTTGTCTTTCACAGACATACAGTTGGAAATCTTTAGTCAAGTCGGGCAATCCCAGGGCAGGTGCTTCCCGCAGGGCTTTCTTCAATTCCTGGAACGCCTTTTCCTGTGCCGGCTTCCAAATTAACTGTGGCTCCTTTACTGCTTCGTACAGTGGTCTAGCAAGGAGTCCGAAGTTAGGAATCCATAGTCGACACCAGCCAATCATTCCTAGAAAAGACCTCAATTCCTGATTATTCCGTGGGACTGGGATAGCACAGATGGCTTGTACTCTGTTCGCCCCTAACCGCCGGACGCCTTGAGAGATCTCACAACCTAGGTAAATAACTTTCTGTTTAACTAGTTGGGCCTTTTTCCTTCGAGACCCGATAACCTGCTTGACCTAACATATTTAACAGTTCAATGGTCAGTTTACAACACATCTTTCGTTCCTCAGTGCCCAGGAGAATGTCATCTACATATTGCAGTACTATTATAAGAGAAAGGAGAGTCTTTTACCTGGGTTGTTTTCCAATGCTCGAGTTCCTTTGCTAATTGATTACCAAATATTGTAGGAGAGGATTTGAATCCTTGTGGCAGCCGCGTCCAGGTGAGTTGTCTTTTCCTTCCAGTGTCGGGGTCTTCCCATTCAAAAGCAAAAAGGTGCCAACTTTCCGGTGCCAGTCGAGATGCAGAAGAATGCATCTTTCAGATCTATTACTGAAAACCACTGAAATTTCTCAGAAACAGATGTTAACAGGGTATATGGATTTGCAACCACTGGGTGAATGTCTTTAGTTAAAAGATTGACTGCCCTTAAATCTTGTACCAACCTGTATTTTCCGTTTGGCTTCCTGACTGGAAAGATTGGTGTATTAAATTCTGATTCACACTCTCTTAATATTCCGAGGACTACAAATTGTTTGATTAAAGGTGCTACCCCTCTTCTTGCTTCTAAACTAATCGGGTATTGCCTTACTCGTACTGGCTGTGCTCCCTCCTTGAGTTCTATTACTACTGGGGTTGCTGCTTTGGACAATCCTGGGGTCCCAGTCTCCCATACCCAAGGAACAACTGCATGTTCTATTTCTTGAGGGATTGCTTCGGTTTCTATTTCATTTACCGCAAATATCTGTGCTACATTTTCTTCCGGAATTTCTAATTTAACTCTACCCTTTTCGAACACAATCGTGGCTTGTAAGGAGGACAACAAATCTCTCCCTAGTAAACATTCTGGGCTATTAGGCATGTAAAGAAACTGCTGATCCAATTGCTTTCCTCTAAATTTAATATCCAGTGGCCTCAAGAATGCCCTTTCCTCTGTTTGACCTGATACACCCACAACCCGAACAGTGGAATTGCTTAAAGGACCCATTAATCTATTCATCGCCGAAAAACTAGCCCCTGTATCCACGCGAAATTCCATAGGTTCTCCTTCTATCTCCAGGACAACCTTTAAATCCCGATCTAGTCAGCTTTGGTTTTGGTAATTCTGCAACATAAATGCTTGAGCGACACCTTGTGGTGTTCCAGTATTCGCGCCCTGCATATTCCCGACAAACGGATTCATTCCTACTCCTGCATTCATAGGACACTCACTTTTCCAATGTCCCTGTCCCTTACACAATGCACACTGATTCAACCCTAATTTTTCGCGTCCACCCCGGAATCCAAATCCTCCTTGGTTCAAGAAACCGTACCTTCCGTTCCTTACAACCCGCACATTCATCATTCGATTCTTTTAATACCAATATTCCACATTCCTCTTGCCACTTAGGTTTACGCTTCAAATAATAAAACAGGTCTAAATATGGTATTTCTTCCCACTTATTATTATCTTTCAAGTATTGCATTAGCGGTGTCATTAGTCTCTAAGGTTATAGTACCATTTCTCGGCCACTGCATTCCCTCGGTATCATATTGAGGCCACACATTATTACAATAATCAATCAATTGCTTCTTACTTAGTTCTTGCCCAAAATTCCCCTCCTTCCAATGCTTTATTACACAACCAAGTGGAGAATTATCAGGAACAGCAGTTTCAGAACAAGATAACGCTCTAAAAGTTTTAAAAGGCATCATACTCACTATAACACAACACAGCACTCACACAGACAACAAATACCACAGTGGTTACGTAACCTATTTCCACAATTATCCTGCCGTATTCCACTATTTACGGCAAGTGCTGGCTCAGCGCAGCTTTCACCGCGTCTTACGACCAGCGCCTAGGCTTCCCCAAAATACCTCTCTCAGCCCAACCCAGCGAGTATACGCAGTCTCGTCTTATAGGCAGGCTTTTACCACTAGTAAAAAAAATAATAATAAAGCACCTTCGGGCTTACCTCGGGCGGTTGTCCGTCGGGTGCGGGGTCAGGCACGGGTCGATGTCTCCTCCAGAAATCACCTGGCTGCTAGCACGGAGCGGATCAGCTCGTGTACCGCCCCAGCGACCCCCGGAGTCCTGCTGCGCGGTCGCCAGAATACTGTTGCCCGTAACAAGAACACAAACCAACAGAGTGTCAGTTTATGCGGTGCTTTATTCAGGGCCCGGGAAACCTGAGGACTAACGTCCCAAGTCAGGATTCCAAAGACCCTCATGTCGACTACATCTTTTATACTCTTTAACAAACAAGGCTACGTGATTGGCTCATACATCAAAGTAAACACACCAGTTATACATAAACTTACATATATCACCCGATTACAATCCACCGTTCACCCCCTATCATAAATCTACCTCAACGGTCTAACTCTAAACTTTGTGTAACTGCCTCCCACCACCAGACCACATCCTATCTCTAGTTACAAATCATCTTGTACCGGTTCTGCATGCTTGACTTAATCCTTTGATTATTGTTTCTTCTCGATCAACACATTCTTAACTCTAACAAGTCCTAACTTGTGCCTGGCAGGGCCTCTTTCAGGCCTGCCCTACAAGGCAAGCCTTGACCACAGTACTACTAATGCTATAGTTACTGCAACAGTTTGAGCTGGTGTGTTAAGGGTAAAGGGATAATATGCTGCTACTCTAAAATCTACATTTACTACATAACTACTTCTAAGGTCTACAAAAATAAAAAAATTAAAACATCAAAACTCCAAGGTATCAAAGGCATCCCTTCTTCTTATCCCCTGCAGAGGAGTGTCCTACCTCATCTTATGGGGTAAACTTAACCAAATTAAATGTAGGAAGTAAATATAAATACCTTTTATATTGAACCAATGTCCTTGTCCGCTTGTGAGTGAAGCCAAGGGGCAGAGGAAGCCTCACCAGCTGAAGGTCTAGTTGAGGGTGCCCCTCAAGAGTCCCCCATCCCTAAGTTCTAGCACCAGCAGAGAAAAGGGTCTCAGTGGAGTCACAAATTATGATGCCAAAACAGCATAGAAAACTGCTTAGAGATGAATTTGTGTCTTTAAACAGCAAAGGTATTTATTGCATACAACGTTGGAGACCCCAAATTAGCATCAGATAAAGTAACTAAGTAACTCTAAAGTTTGAGTGAGAAGTCAGGGTCTTTAATACAATTCCCGTGAGGGGTTGCAACATTTCTACATACATATTCATCAGTTTCTGACATCTAAGTAATAATGGCCAGTCTTCACGAGTGAAGATCCGGGGAAGGTCTTTCCACCTTCTAGCCTGCGCATTGGATTTTTTAGGTGAGACACAGTGTGCGCGGAACTGAGCCCACCCTTTAATCCTAAGGTTCATCTGCCAGGGCCAAGCGAACTTGGACAGTGGCAACGAGGTCCTCAGGACGTAGGTGGGTTGCCTTTAAGGGCTAACGAGCTCCACCTGCCTGGGAGTGGCCCTGACCGGGAATCGAACCCGGGTCTCAGCGGTGATAGCGCCGCACCTTTACCACTAGACCACCAGGGGCTCCGTTGACATCTAAGTATAATTTTCATAATGGGCGGAGTTTAGGAGGAGCCTCGGGTGGAGTCGTCTTTTGAGGAGATGTATGGAGGGTAGTTCCTGTTCTTTGCCCTCACCTTGGGGTCTTCTCCTCTCTTCTTCCTTGGTTGAACTCTTCAACTTTCTTTGTTTCGCTAACTTTGAGTTAGGGTTTGTAAAACTCCCCTTGACCCACCACCCCTCTATCTCCCTGGACATCATCTTCGCTTTATTTATGACTACTAGGTTGACGTTTCTGCTATCTTTTACTGGAACTGAATCCGAGAAATCCGGTAAAGAAACTGCTCATAAGTTTTTGGGTCTTTTGAGTAGCAAAGGTATTTATTTGTCGACATCAGGAGTAAGCGTGGTTTGCTCCACAAAACTCTTGCTCAAAGGTATCGATGCAAAACAGGGTAATTTATACAGTCTAACTTCTATGATTACAACATCTTAACATACATATTCATATGATTGCAACATCTAATCATACATATTGATAATAGGCAGAGTCTAGGCAGAACCCTTTCTTGGCCCTCAATTCTGGGGGTCCATCTGCCTTTCTTCATCCTGTGGGGCTGGGGTCTTCCGTAGTCTTCCTTCTTCTCTACCTTTCTATTATTTTTGCCCCAGTCACTGAAGCTTGGAGAAAGCCTTGGCTTTAGGCCTATTTCTCCTATTCAAATGTCTACCTTGGCTTACTTTGCCTTAATTTATGGTCTACAGACTCATTGTATAATGTTTCTAGCATTCTTCTTAAGATTAGGTCCAAGGAATGGAACAGAACAAATTTTTCTTTACCAATTTAGGCAGAGCAGGTATAAAGGGACTTTTCTCAGCCGAGCAAGATATTTCAGTTAATTCTTTAGGTTTTCTTGTTTCAGAACAGAACAGAACAAACTATCTCTGTAATATGTCTAAGCTAATCCTTAGAACCTGTTCCCTGGTTCTGCTATATTTTAACATAAATATTGCATTCCTCAGAGCAAGGTCCCAAGAGCCAGATTTTGGCCCCTCTAAGTTAACTCTTTAAATCCTTTCTCTGTTTCACTAGGTAAGCCTAAATGACAAAGGAATCTTATTACAATACGTGGAGGACCTATTAATAGCAACTACCACCAAGGAAGCATGCATTGAATGGACTGTAAGTATTCTCAATTTTCTAGAACTAGGTGGGTATAAAGTCTTGAAGTAAAAAGCCCAAATGGTGCAGCAGGAAGTGATATACCTGGGATATGAAATCTCAGGAGGACAGTAAAAACTAAGTGATGAAAGAAAGGAAACCATCTACCACAGTCCTTTACTGCAAACTGTAAAGGAGCTCAGGGCATTTCTAGGTATGACTGGATGGTGTCGTCTGTCTATTCCTAACTATGGTTTGCTGGTCAAACCACTTTAATAAGCTGGTAAAAGAGAACCAGAAGATACTGGAATGGACAAAGAAAGGTAAGTGAGCTTTTCAGACTCTAAAGAAAGAACTACTGCAAGCCACGGCTTTGGGCCTACCAGATGTCTCAAAGCCTTTCCTGCTTTTCTCTTAAGAGAAACAAGGAATAGCTTTGGGGGTCCTGGCACAAACCATAGGTCCATATCGGTGGTAGGTCTGTGGCCTACTTCTCTAAACAATAAGATGAAGTGAGCAAAGGGTGGCCAAACTGCTTGAGGACTGGAGCTGCTGTGGTCCTCAACATACAAGAGGCTCGCAAATTTACCTTGGGACAAAGAATCACTGTGTTGGTGTGAGAAATATCTCTAATTAAAATTTTGAAGATGGCCAAATAAATGAAACAAAGAACTTTATTTTCAGTGCACTGGGTGAGGTCAGCATGGTACCAGAGCCTGAGAGCACACCCAAGATGGGAGAGAGTAGTTCTTTTAAGGTTTCTTGATTTACATAACTATTCCCTCATTCCTCCCATGCTCAACTCTGCTCCTTTTCTTCCTTAAAAGGTGATATAGCCCTTTTCTTGAGCTTGATAACTTGGAGTTTTTATTTTTTTAATTTTGTAGATTTTAGAAGTAGTTATATAGTGAATGTAGATTTTAGAAGTAGCAATACATTATCCCTTTACCCTTTAACACACCAACCACACATAGCAAACCCTGTTACTCATTCCCACATCAATCCCCTAAATTCCACTGGTCTGTTTAGTCTCTTTTTCAAGGTAGAATTGTAGAGAACACCCTAAAATCTGCGCAAGAAGATATAGCCATAGACGCAACAACCTTCAGACCTAGAGTTCTGGAAGGCCTCCAAGAACATTACGTGCTCTGAGGAAGATGAAGATGAAGAAGAGGGGGTCCCAAAACACCCCCAGACCCAATTCCCAAGAGGCGTGGCAGGGGCAGAACCTGGGTGGTGGTCAGATAGGGATTGGGTGAAAATCATTATAAAAACTGTAAACACCTGGATTCGGAAGTGCACGTGGTGGTATTCTGGAAAGCCTGAGGGTTCATTAAAGTCTTTGTATCCTTATCTTATCTCCTACCTAATTTGGTTTGGAGTCTTTTTTCCCCCACAGCCATTTAGGTAACAAGCTCGATTGGATCTCTCAGGGCCGGCTCACACTTCCCTTGGCCAGTCCATTGGTTGTCTTAACTGACCTATCAGATTGTTTCTCTGTCCCAGTTGCATGGTCCCTTGGCAATGAGCCAAGGCTGGTCTCATTGTCTTACAGGCTTCCTGGTTCGTCTTTATACAGTAACTGTAAGTCACAGCTATTAGTAACTATAACAGACCATGGTTGCAACAGAGCTGCAGCCACAGGCAACAGCAGAACACCCCCAATCACAAAAACTCCTCAACACGAGGCAACCATGGAAACCCTGCTTGTAATAAAATCATCTCATTATTACTTACATTGGTATCACATACTGTTGCTGCAGTGCTGGAACAAAAAGGTTGTTGGCTATCTCCATCCAGATTTTTTAAATACTGGGCCCCACTTGTTAAACAAGACGATGTTGAAACAACTAATCTAATCAATCCTGCAACCTTTCTATCCACTGAACAGATTGATCCTGTACCCCTGGAGCATGATTGCATAGAGATAATAGAATCTACCCATTCTAGCAAAACAGATCTGAAGGAGGTACTCATTCCGGAGGTGGAAACCTGGTATGCAGATGGAAGCAGTTTTGTGAAAAACGGGCAACGCAAAACTGGGTATGCCATCATGACTACAGACTCTATAATATAGAGTCCGAATCCCTACCTCCAGGAACCTTAGCACAAAAGGTAGAGATAATATCATTGACTAGAGCTCTCCAACTGGCAAAAGGTAAAAGCATTAATGTATGGACAGACTCAAAGTATGCATTCGGAGTAGTGCACGCACATGGAGTAGTATGGAAAGTTGAGAGGACTACTGACCTCACAAGGGAAACCGATAAAACATTCCAAAGAGATCCTGGAACATTTGGATGTTATGCTACTACCTCAAGAGGTAGCAATCATGCATTGCAGAGGACATAAAAGAGGAGAATCTGACCATGAAAAAGGCAACAGGTGGGTTGACCAGGAGGATAAAAGGCTGGTAGAACAAGGTACAGTAACCATTCAATCTCTCATTCCAGAAGGTAAGATTCAAGTTGATCATAGTATTCAATATACATGTAAAGATCAGGAGCTAAGTGAGGATCTACATTTTCATGGTTTTGCTCTGGGTCAATTTAATCTCACACCCCCCATACAATTACTATTAGTTGAGAGAAGGTTTATGCAGACAAAAGAGACTTGATTTGGGGAAAATAGTATGAACATTTATTACTAACAAAATAAAAACTACTAAGGAATTATATCTATAACAATTCCACTTAAGTAAAAAGTAGTATGTATTTACAGAAATACTTCTCCCCCCTTTATATCAGTCCAAGGAGGAAAAGCAGTTTCTTTCTCCATTTTCGGAGCTCTAGGTCTCTTCAATAACTCTGCAACACTCTTGTCACAGCTGGAACTTTTTCTCTTTTTCTCTTTCTCTGTGTTGGCCTCCAGGGCTGGGCCTACTCCCCTCCTGGGCTAAGACTGGAGGCTGGGGGTTACCCAGGCCCTGAAGGTCTTCTCTTCCATGGGCTTGCAAGGGGACACTTCTTTACCATGGATCTTCACCACAGGGTTACAAGGGATAATGGTTTATGAGTCCACCCCTGTTTTCCTATGGAGGTCCCTCCCCACAGGAGAACAGTCCTTGAATAGACCTCTCCGACATGGGTCTAGCATGGATCCTTTACATGGATCCCAACATCTTACCCGAGTTGTTTGCTCCGGCATAAGTTCTCTCTTGCAGGGTCACAAATCTCCAGCACCAGCAGCATGCATCTCTCACTGAGATCCCAAGCTTACCCGAGCCGTTTTTGCTCCGACGTAAACCTTGTTCCTTTTAGGGTTATAAATTTTCAACAAGACTTTACTTCATTTCAGTCCTTCTCATGAAGTCTCGACTTCCTTGTACATCCACAAGCTCCTTTGTGAACTGCATGAGGGTCTCCTCACCCCAACAAACTTCTACATGTGGCAGGGATTGTTTTCCAGTCTTTTCCCTGCTGAAGGGAGAGAGTGAAAGGGGGGAGAAACACCCCCCTCCTTCGAACTTTTCTTCTCTCTCCTGCAGCTGCCAACTTTGACCTTGGAGGTCCCTTATCTCTTTGATGGAATTCTTCTGCAGAGGTTCATCCAAACAGTCAGTCCTCTAAAGTTTTTTTCCTTCACTCTCCTACATGAGAGAAGGGGGGATTCAGTGCCACACCTGCTCCCAACCCAGGGCTGGGAGAGGAGGGGGGCCTGGCCCCCACTCCTATATGGCTGTTGCTTCTAATTTCAACTGCACCACCAACCGTTTTCTTAAATATGTAATTAGCAAAGACGTTACTGAGAGTTTTGATTGGCTTTTTGTCCGGAAATCCAC
>NW_026087105.1:0-7921 GCF_022539395.1 Myiozetetes cayanensis
CCCCTGCACCACTGGGGGGGAGGAGGGAGAGCATGGAAGGAGGGGTGGGGGGAAAGTGTTTTTAAGATTTTTTTACTTTTCACTCTTTTGCTCTGACTCTGTTAGTAATAAATTCAATTAACATCCCCACTTTGAGTATGTTTTGACCATGATGGTGATAGGTGACCTCTCCAAGATCTTAATTCATGAATCCTTTGCTGTTTTTTTTCTATCCTCTGTCCAGTTGCAAAGGGGAGTGAGAGAGCGGCTTTAGTGGGTACCTGGTGTCCAGCCAGGGTCAACCCACTACAACAACCTACCTCTTTCAAATATTGCTCTCTGGGAAAGGATTACTGCTTTAAATGGGGATTCTCAACCTGTATAGGTCATTATCTCGCATCATAAAAAGCCCCATTATAAAGAGCAATTAAAACATTTAAAAAAAAATTTGGATTATCCACATGAAGGAATACAATTCATCCCAAGATTATACTGCTCTACTTGCAATCATGGGAGTGACATGCAGCTTTCCTAACTTAACAGAAGATAAAACAAATTTTAACAGTGGGACAAGATGATCTTAGAGGTCTTTTCCAACACAAATGATTCTATGATAAATCTTTTTCCTGTTTGTCATAGTTCGTATTTTTAGCAAGGAATTTTTCTTTCCTTTCCTCCTGCCGCCCATTTAGTTGAACAAAGGAATCGACCCAAGCCCTAATGGTTGAGATTTGTTTCCTTGACAACGAAGGGGGGAGGTGGCTGGTGTGTGACTGGAAGGGGGTGGAGGCTGGTGGGGAGGAGAGTCTCTCTCGCTGCCGGGGTGAGAGGCTGCTGTGGGCTGCAGACACTGCCGGGTTCCTTTGTCTCTTTCCTGTCGGAGGGGAACTCTGGCTGCTGCTCTTGGCTCAACTCTGGCTGGCTGCAGCCCTGCTTACAACGGACCCTAATCAGCTGAAGTTTGTGAGTTTTCTTCCATTGGGAGAACTTTCTGTTTTATTGCTGTTGTTTTCCTTCCCCTTCTTCCCCCCCCCACCTGGCGGCAGCCAAGGATCTCACAGCGCTGCCTGGTGACGGGCACTGGACATTACAAGTTCTACTCCTTCAGTGATCCAACAGCGCCACCTGGTGACTACAATAGGACACTACAAGTTTTTTACACCTTCAGTGACCCAACAGCGCCACCTGGTGAATGGTACAGGACATTACAAATTTTGCATCTCCAGTGACCCGACGGCGCCCCCTGCTGACTGTGGTTGGAACTGCACCAAAGGGTGCAAGAAATTGAACTATTTTCCTTTTGCCGGTTTATCGGTTTTGTTCTTGAAGGGGATTATTGGTGGGTATAGGAGTATTACTTAGTTATTTTACTTGGGTTTTTTTTCGTGTTCCTGTTAATACACACATACCTTTTAATAAAGGGCTGTTATTTTCCCTTTTCCATAATTTGTTTTTCCTTCAATCAAAGCCTCTTAATTTTGGATTTATAATTGCTTGGAAAGAGAAGTTTGGGTCTTTTCCTCCTAATCCATCCTCAGCAAAAGACCCTTGTCTCATTTAAACTGGGACATGTTTAAGCACCAATTGTACATGGGCAACCCAAAGACTGACACTGAATTTGTATTATTTGGGATACATCTTTCTGAAGGTTGAGTCACAAGAAGCTTTTACCTCAAAGCTTACACTACTTAAGTTACTGTAGATCTGAGGAAAAAGCAGATATCTGATATTCCCATCAGAAAATGATAGCTAAATTAAAAGTTTCAGACCAATATGCTATATAAGCCATTGTTTAATAGGGCCTACTGTGCCTGTTAGACAATTAGTATTACTCCTGTATTATCAATGCAGAACATTATATAATGGCTCATGATCATAAATGGTCATAACTGGTTGAAGTGTTGAATAAAATTTCTCTGAATAACCTTTGTTTACTTTAAGGCTTCAAACTGCGTGACCACTAACAATATTGCAAAGTGTTATTAAAATTTATGGTGGACTAAATTAGTATCTTATTTGAATTACATGAACTTCTTAACCCACTAATTCCTGCAACCCCAAGCACAGCAAGAGGTGGGTTTCAACCCTAATAACTGTTTAAAGAGGTTTAAAGGTGTAATACTTGACCAAATTTCTCTGTTAATACAGGACTTGATATTCCATTTGCCTGTACTTGGATGATTGACGGCATTTTAAAAACTGAGGTTGCCATTATTTGGATGCTTTCTGAGTTTTTAAAGTACATTTAATTGCAACCTACAGATCTGTGAAGACAATGACCTTTGGCTTGTAGATGAGGAGGTGATGACTCCACTGGTTCACTGTGATACCTTTTACATGGTGCAATTACCTCTAGAATACTAAGTTCTGGTTTAAATGATGTTATGACAGAGGCAATTCAAACAGAAACAGATACCAAGAAGAAGTTACAGAAGCTAATTTATGAGGAAATAACAAAAGCAGGCACATTTGAATTTATAGCTCACTGAATTGGAACCTGGTTCTCTAGTATTTAATCAAAGAAAACTTGGTCTAAAGTTTTTCTCAATTAAGGATAGAGAGTAAAATCTTAAAACATCAAACACTTAATCTAAGAGGTGTGCAGACCAAGGAAGGAAAGGGATAATGCAGAGAGATGAACAAATTAAGTAATTAACAATGTTCCAAAATTGAACAAGGAAAATGTAAGGGAAAAAACTATTTCAGAACAAAGTTATTCAGTCATCTATGGAATAATTAATAAAACTAATGAAGTGGTTATTAAACCCTGGAAAATTTAAAAATAACACATGGTCCAAAAGAATCAGTTATGTATAGGTAGACAGATTAAGCAACAAAACAGGTAATTCTCTATTTTTAAATCCAACAATCCATTGCATCACTCAAATGCAGCATGGTAAGTAGGACTTCCTGCAGACCACCATGATATCCTAAGAATTTTTATGCTATTCCCTGAAACACCACAACAGAGAAGACTGTCTAAATAAAGACCTTATTAACCTACCTAACCTACATACTAAGGAAGGAGTTGTAGAGTAGCATCACCACCAGAGTCTCAGCACTGCTGCCTCCCTATGAATATTGAAGTACATTACCAACAAAGGAAAAAACACCTTGAATGTTTTTCCATTTTGTCTGTGCCTCATATTGCAATATCCCTGCTGAGCACAAATGGCAAATTTTAAATGTAATTTGTGACTCATTGAATACTGTTAGTTATTTGCATTCTTTAAAAAGTAGAAATGCATTAACCTTTCATTTTATTGAATTAAAATGTCATGCAAATGCAGATGCAGTCTTCAGACACTGAAATACTTTTACAAAGAATAACTGTCATTTATTAGACACAAAGAACAATTACTTGATTGGATGCTTTCTCACAAAAAGCAGAAAGGTCTTTTCATCATAGAAAAGGCCTTTTAAAAACCCCTTCACAGACTTCTGAGATGAATAATTTAAAACTGCATTTGGTGCAATCTGAATTTTTCTTTAGGGAGGTAAAGTTAAATACTTTAATTTTTTTCATTTTTAAATAAATTTGTTTAATTATTTCAAATTTGCAAATTAATTATGGTTGATAAACAAAAAAGACTATCATCTCCATAGAATTTTACTCCCTACCCTCTGCATTACTTAAACTAGATTTTAGTATGCATGAATTAATTTTCTAAATAATCACATGGTGTGACTAAATAGCTCAGTAAAATGAGCTCTGATCCTCAGAATAAGCAATAATGGACATTAGAAAGGCTATCAGGACCCATGTTATAAATATTTTTAATGGTGTCTTATTTACTAATGTTTATGTACTGTTAGAGCACCATATAGATACATTATTCTGCTCTAATGGAGGAAAGTCAGATCTTCAAGATACCAAAACAAATGTCCATTTAGAGTCAACTAAATTAATTTTTAAATTAATGGAGGAAAACTATGATAGAATTTAACTTTAACTACTCATCCTGATGAATCAATCCAACTTAATGATAGCCTTGGTCTGCAAATGGAGTGTTATAGATCTATTGAATTGCTAAGCAGCTCAAGTGCTTGAGCAGACCATGTTAGCTGTTCATGAACAGCACTGCCAGGAGCTGCAACGAGTAGTAGAGTGCTTGATGTTCTGCATCACTGGTGCATGGCTGTTGGAACAGGGTGCAGGTACAGTCTCACCTTCCTGGGTTCTTGCCCCTGTCAAGGATCCCTCTGGGGGTCCCGGGTGGTGGGATGGAAGTATTTTGGCAGTCTTATGACTCTGAAGTTTAATCTGAGCCTAGCCCAGCAGATGCTGGGCTGGTGCAGGCCCCCCGACTCCTGATACAGGTAGAAGAGCAGCAAAATCTGCCAAACAGGGGGGTGCAGATCACATGGAAGTATACTCCAAAGGAGTTGAAACAGCTCTTAGACACTCATCAGAAGAAGTCTGGGGAATGCATACTGGCATGGCTTCTACAAGTGTGGGATGATGGGGCCCTGCCTATTCCCTTAGTAGTGGCTGACAAGAATTTATTGACTCCCATGGCTGTTGATCATGAAATTCGAAGGGAGTACCTCTGACTTCAAAATGTAAAGGGACTTGACTGGCAGGAGATCTTAGCCCCCACCCTGTATCAATGGCTATGTGCAGCAGTTGTGGCAGTGTATGCTGACCCTGCAGAGCTGTTCTTGTCCTTCAGACCCTGGTATATGATAGACGAAGGTTTTAGGTCATTAAAGCAAATAAGTGTAGTTCATGCCCTAACTGAAGGATTTAACCCTGATGCCATACCTCTGAAGAGAGATATCAAAAAATTATTTATGAATGGGGCACCTGATGATTTGGGATTGATGTTGCTGTGGCCAGACGTGACTTCTGAAGGTACAGTAGGGGATTTTGCACACATCTTGAGAGAAATAGATATTCTAACTGCTAGACCCACAGTGGGGATAACGGGAGGTACTAAGCTGGCAAAGCTGAGGAGGTGCTCTGTGGGGACAGCCTCATCTGAAATGTTTCACCACTGGTAGAGGTCGAAACCTGTGAAGAAACCTAGCCCTCCCGCTTCTCCTGTTGCTTCTCTGCACTGGAGAAGAGAGGGACTGGAGAGGGGGAGGTAGGGGTGGCAGGTCGACAGATTGCACCAGGCTGCGGCTGCTGCAGCCCTGTGTAAGGGGAGGAAGTGATGCCCAAGCATTTCTTGGCCTGTCGGGTGGCAGCCTGGGGGAGCCCTGCCTATGCTGGTTTCAGTGTATGAAGGCTCAGGAACTGTTGTATTACACAGTAAGGTTGTCCCTCCTGGAGTTACTCTGCAGATTTGTGGCCTGAGGGCATCCCTGTCCCCACTCTCCAGGCTCAGGTTATTTTGACACTGAGAGGTGCCATTTTGTTTGTATTCACAGTGTTCATTACCTCCCTTAAAGACTTCAAGTCCTGATGCGATATGGATGACTATATGCCAGTCCTGCAGTCCAGAAGGAGGGGGGGGCTACAACAGCCCTCAGCTGTTCCAGGGGCTGTAGAGAGATAAGGACACATTGACTGCTTCTAATGGCTCTATTTAACCTGTTTGAAAACTCATATCATACTTGGGGAACAGCTGTTGCTCGTGACCATTTGAACACACTCCACCTCCCCACATGAGACCAAAATATTTAATGCAGGGAGGATGCAGGGTCCTAATGAATTATACATCTTGCTGGCAGCATTACTGAGTTCCCTACAAGACTTGACCAGGACAAGAGCTGTTTGGCAGTGGGCCAAACAACAACAAGAAGCTTTGAAAGCTTGCAAGAATACTTTGTGTGCCCAATTGTACTTAGTTGTATTTGAGGAGATTATGTAGACCTTGGAGGATATTACAAGGGGGGTCAGTAGGTTTGATCCCTTCCAGGTACCTGCATTGACGCATCTGCCCCTATCAAGAGGGTGGTTATACATGTTCACAAGTCATTGGTATGGTGTCAGGGGTACTTCTGCTGCATTCTCTGCTAACATCAACTTCTTAAGTTCCTGTACTTCAGGTGTTTTCCACAACCCCAAGGTCTTCTCCAAGAGGGGAAGCACTGGACCTGTGCTTTGGGTTTCAGGCTTGCACTCCAATTGGTATCTTGCTGAGCAATGAAGTGAAACAAGGCTTTAGAAGGGTTAATCAAACATCTTACTGCAAAGACCCACTTCTCTTCCCCCCCCATTTTCTACCTCACTCAAAGGAAATTTTGTTCTGTACAAACCCAGCAGACCTAAAAACCCACAAGAAACATTGTACAAAGAGCTCAGAGGTAATAAATTATAGCCAAATGGGCTAAGGTAGATATTTGAATAGGTAAAATAGGCCTGAAGCCAAGACTTTCTTCAGGTTTCAGCAAGTAGAACACGAAACAATGGAAAGTACAGAAGTTCGCCAAAGGTCACCGACGAAGAGGAGTAAAATTGAGACCCTCCGATGAAGTAAGACCGGATGTACCCCCAAATTATTCCCCAAAATGAAGACCACGCCTCACAACCTGCACCTGACTCCACCTGCTATGAATATTGTAATCTAATATGAATATGTATGTGAATATGTTGTAATCATAGTCAAAGACTGGATAAATTACCCATTCTTGCCTGACCACCTTGGAGCCCTTTTGCCCAGCACTGGCTGGAGGGCTTCCACGGTGTTGTTCAATAAATACCTGCTGTTTAAAGGCATAAAACTCTGTCTCTAAGCAGTTTTTACCTGCCTTTTGGCGCATCAGCAAGAGTCTCACTAGTCTGGGTGGGCAACCAAGCAATCAGGTCTGGGTATATCCTTGTAGAATTATCATGTAATTACTTGTGTGCAATAATTCCTTTATTTTATTTCTGTTCTCCATGCGGTAGATATAGAGCACCTGAGGTGTGTTTGCACCTGAGAACTTTCCCACTCCCATTGCTGCTATGCTGCCTTCTGTCTCAATACTACGTGTGCTGTTGAGCCTGAAGGCATGTGCTGCTTCCACATAACTACTGAACCAGTTGCATTGAGAGGGGCTTTGACATTGGTAGAACTCCATATGATGATTAATGCACCTTGTTGGTACTGCTCTGATAGCTGAACGGTTTAATATCAGGACAGAAAGACTGGAACATTTCCCTCATAGCATTACATGTTTATCCCTTTCCTATATGCTTTGCCATGTGCCTTTGCACACTGTTATGGTCTATATTTCTGGTCCGAGTGGGAACGTCCTTCTTGAGCGAAGGGGTGGAATAGAAGTATAGAAGAATCTTTCCGGAAGATTTATTTGGAGGAGGCAAGGAATTTATGTCACTCAAGAAAGCTTTTGCTGCCTGGGGAAGAACATCTTGCTATAGAAACAAATCCATGTAATTGGAGTATTAATATCAGAGAGAAATGGAGATGACCTCCCCAAATATTCAGAAAAGGAAGATCAATTAGTAGAACTACTAAAGTGCACCAAAAATACAGAAGAGTGGTGGGTCACCCCAAACCCACAGATTTTAACTACTACTAAAATGATGGAGACACTACTCAAGAAGCTACATGAAAAGACCCATCTGGGAGCACATTTTATGATAAGCAGTGTTAAAAGACATGCTATAAGACCAAAAATGCAGATATAATAAACAAGAAGATGTCCTATCTTCTGTGAAAATAATCCAAAAATACAAAGCAAGCCCCCAGTGGGAGAGGTAAAAAGGGGAACAACTCCTGAGGAGTATTGGGAAATAGATTTCTCTGAGTTACCAAAATTAAACACTGTAAGTCTGATCTCATTCAATAAGATCCCAAATGCACAAATAATGTGGGTTACACCGTAAGTCTGGTCTCATTCTCGATCACAGATTCAGCAATAGTGTGGTGTACTGATTCAACACTGGAAGAAGTCTGGTTGTGCTCAATAAGAATTTCCATGATCAAAGATTTAAAAATAGCATGGTTTATTGAAGCAACAGATTATAGATTCATCTTAGATTGATGGG
>NW_026087106.1:0-8077 GCF_022539395.1 Myiozetetes cayanensis
AGCCTTTGTTCTCTCTCAGTAAAGCATTCTGTTACACACCATATTGGTGTCTCTTGGTCCATGGAGACTACTTATTTATTATACTAATAATATTGCAACAGTTCTTTCCACATCTCAGCTTTGGGAAAGGTTGAAGAAGGTCGGGAAAGGTGTTAACAAGGTGGTTTTACCTGAGGTGTTAAACATGGGAGTGGGTCTATCTTCACAATTCCCAAGAGAAGAGATGGCAGAAAGCTGCCCTGCAGGTTGTTTTTTAGGAACAGGAAAAGAGACCGAGGGTAAGGGGTTTCTTTCCTGGAGGGCAGAGCTGTTGTTCACTTGCAAGAGCTCCACGCTGAAATTGTCAGTCCGACTGCCAAATTTGAATCTGGACAAAGATTCGTGCCAGACAAAAGGTGGCAGGACAGAAAGCTCTTGCAATCCATGCAGTGCCCATTGTGGCCCAACAACTGCACATGAGAGACATAAGTGAAATAGTTAATAAAGGCAAAGATAAATAATTTGCTAATCAAATTATCTTTGCAATGTTAGTGTTAGTGGTTAGTTTGAATTACAAATGTCAAACCACAATGTTATATTACTATGGAAAGCTATATCTTACTATGTTAAACAAGTTCTGACTGTAAGCTTTAAATGAGCCTATAAAGATATGGATAAAGGGGCATAGCCGAGCGGCACAGCCTGTTGCAGCCGAGCGAGGAGCGGCGGAACAGCCGTGGCAGCAAGCTGCCCGAGGGAGGAGCCGGCCCGAGGGAGGAGCCACTCGCCCCGCTTCGAGAGCAGCCGCTGCCATCTGAGGACCACCTCCATCTGGGACCTGCCACCCGGCATCCAAGCGCCGCCTAAAGGGGAGGGAATAGTGGCACATATAAAAAATCATTACACGTTTTTGGCGGGAAGACCGTTGGTGGAACAGGAGTTTCCCCGGGTCTTCCAGCGCGCTGTTTTGCTTATTTGCCTTCAATAAATTTCTACAATATATTTAAAAGAAAAAATTTATATCTGGTCATTTGACTATAACAATTTGGTGCCGTGACTCGGATTTGGATCCCTGTGTGGTGGGATTCTCTCTCTCTGAGAGGGCGCCCCCGTCCCTGTTGGACGGCTCAGGGGAGACTCCCGCAACACAGATTCCAAATATTCGACCGAAATTTTGAAGGCAATTAAGCAAATAAACTACTGCAGTTCCCCATAATTTTCGTGCACGAACTCCGGACGAAGACTTGCTCAGGGAGAGAGCGAGTGATTAAGGAACCCGCCTGGCTTGCAGTCGGGTGGGGCCGCTCGACTTAAGTCGTGCGAAGGCTTACTCAGAAGTAGTAAGTATAATAGGTGGTGCCGTCCGGTTGGGGAAGGGACCGTTTGGCTAGGAGCTGAACGAAGACTTACCCAGGGAGAGGTAAGTATTTTGCGGATCCCCCTTTCGGTTTGGGAGGGGGTCCCGGAGTGCGAAAACTGAGACGTCCGTCGGGACGAAGCGAGTGCGGACCTTCTGGTAGTGGGTTCCCCGTATCCAGCGAGAGACCGGGCCACGAAAGAGGGAAAACGAGTGAAGTGTGTGTGTGTGTGTGTGTGGTGTGTAGGCACTCCGGAAGATGGGACAAATAATGAGTAGAATTTTTGCTCCCATGGGTAATTCTGAGGTGGAATTGCCTGAAATACCCCTGAATAGTCCCTTGGGAATAATGATAAGATACTGGAATGATTACCCCTCTGGAGGAGGGAAGTCAAGGGAAAAAAAAAATGGTATATTATTGTATGGAAGTCTGGGGAGAAAAGCAGATAAGACGAGACTATTTATATTGGCCAGTCTATGGCGCATTTGAGGATTGGATGTGTCAGGCTCTGAACATCTATGTTAATAGTAAGGAACCCTTCTGTGCAGAAGAGAGCGAATACGCTAGCATATGGATTAGGTCAGACACTAGAACCCTGTTTGGAAACTTGCTGTCTTGTCCCGCCCCTGTCACCGCGCGGGAACATTGCCATTACCCCGCCCCCTCTGCCGAGGGGGGGGATATGCCGTTTTGTCCCGCTCCTGTCACCGCGCGGGAACTATCAAGCCGTGCCTTCTGCTCCGCCGTTAGATGGCTTCCCCTCCCCTGCCGCGGTACCAGAACTCTCTTCTCCATCCACACTCCCGGTTACTGAGCAGATGAGGCTATACCCTTTAAGGGAAATTGCCATGGGAGGACGCCAACAAGGGATAGGATTCGTATCGGTCCCCTTAAATTCAGGGGATGTAAGAGAATTTAAAAAGGAAATGGGGAATTTATTAGAAGACCCCCTAGGTGTAGCTGAGAGGTTTGATCAATTTTTGGGTCCTAATATATACACATGGGATGAAATGCAAGCAATATTAGGAATATTATTTACAGCTGAGGAGCGGGAAATGATCAGAAGGGCAGGGATGAGAAACTGGAACCAAAGGTATCAACAAGGACCAGCTGCAGACATAAAGTGGCCCCTTCAGAGGCCCAACTGGGATAACCAGGACCCAGCCCATAGGAATCATATGTCTGATTTACGAGCAATCATAGTAAGCGGTAGATAAACAATCGGCGCGCCGGGAGGGGGGTGCTGTTTAGAACAAAAGAGAGTTCTCTCACAGCTCGCCGCCACCGCCCCCCCTCAGGCTCTCAAACTTCCCCTTTTGAACCCCCCGGTTCGCCGTCCAGACATGCTCAGTACATAGGTTCTTATCCATACATAGTCCGGGGCATGTGCTCTTTGCACATGCTCAGTTGCAATGTTTTCCCCATGCATGTTCCTGGGCTGTGTTACTGGCGTCCGTGGTCTGGGGGTTTCTTTGTGGGCCGGGGTCTCTGTGATGAAGATTTTTAGTCTTCCTCGATGTCCGCAAGATGAACCCGGCTTGGAGCATGCGCCTTTAGTAGGTATTTTTCCTCCCCTTCCAGTCTTATCGTCTATATAAATCACTTTGACTTCTTGTTTAGAGGAAGCTCCTCAGTATCCCCAGCTGGTGCAGTTTGATTACAGTGCCAGACTTCCCTCCCCCCTTTCTTATCAGCCTCGAGAACAAACGCCAGCTTGTTAGAGGTAGTTAACAGATATGTGGGAAATACACACGGAAATCACATATCAATGTCCTGAAGTTTTACTAAGTTTAACAAAAAAGAATCCCCTCTAAAATATAGCTTATTACAGTTCCTAGGAGTCAAAATATTAATAAGGCATTTAGAGAACAACAACAACAAAAAAAAGGATGAGACCCCTACCAACTGGTTGGAAAGGTTAAGAAAGAGCTTACAGCTCTATTCCGGTCTAGACCCCGATACTCCAATAGGACAAGCTTTACTCAAAACACAGTTTGTAGCAAAATCATGGGAAGATATTAGAAAGAAGTTGGAAAAAATTGAGGATTGGCAAGAGCGAGGGTTAGATGAATTATTGAGAGAGGCTCAGAAGGTATATGTACGAAGGGATGAGGAAAGTCAAAGGAAACAGGCAAAGATTTTTATGACAACAGTGAGGGAGGGACGAAAAGAGGATTACAAGCAGAGACGTGGGACCCCTCGTGAGTCTGACAAACAAACAATCCCAAATAATCAAAAACAGACAGGTCAGACAGAAGCAGAATGCTATTACTGCCACAAGAAAGGACATATAAAAAGACATTGCAGGAAGCGTATGCTGGATGAGCAAGTATTTCAAGAGGATTAGGGGTGTCAGGGGCTCTATTTGCTGGGGACCAGGACAAATACAGAACCCTTGATAAAACTAAAATTAGGTCCCCAGCAACAAGCGATTGAGTTCTTAATAGACTCTGGAGCAGAGAGATCGACTGTTCAGAAGGTACCTTGGGGCTGTGTAGAATCCTCAGATTCAGTACAAGTTACAGGGGCAAAAGGAGAATCATTTAAGGTACCCCTTACTGAAAATGTAAAAATAGAGACTCCTAAGAAGTATACTGTAGGATCATTCTTGTTAGTCCCTGAAGCAGAATATAATTTATTGGAAAGAAATTTAATGATTGAATTAGGAATAGGCTTGGAAACAAAAGAACATGGGTTACAAATTAAGTTATATACCCTTACAGTTGAAGATATGGAAAAGATAAACCCTGAAGTCTAGTATACTCCAGACTCTGTGGGAAAACTAAATATAAAACCATTTGAAGTTGATATTCAAAATCTTGAGGAACCAATAAGAGTAAAACAATATCCTATTTCCTATGAAGGAAGGATGGGATTAAAACCTTTTATAGAAAGACTTATCACACAGGGACTATTGGAGCCTTGTATGTCACCACATAATACCCCTATTTTACCAGTAAGAAAACCTGATGGAACTTATCGATTAGTACAAAATTTGAGAGAAGTAAATAAAAGACTCATTTTGTAGAAGCTTTCCCTGTAACACGATGTACGGCCAAAACAGTAATCAAGATCTTATTAGAAGAAATAATTCCGAGATATGGTATTGTAACTATCATAGATTCAGATAGGGGACCACATTATACCTCAAGAATAATTAAAGAAACAATGGAGCTTTTTGGAACTAAGTGGGAATATCATACACCTTGGCACCCGCAAAGTTCTGGTAAAGTTGAAAGGATGAATGGAGAACTAAAAAAAACACTTAACTAAATTGATGATGGAAACTAAAATGAGTTGGGTAAAATGTTTACCATTAGCTCTATTACATATTCGGACCCAGCCGCGTACTGATACAGGAATCTCACCATTCGAAATGATATATGGGATGCCATATGATTTTAGTAGCCCTCTAAAACATCCAAAAATAGAGGATACTTTTCTAAGAGAATATATAATTGAATTAATGAAGAGAAGACAGGAGTTAAGAAAAAAAGGATTAGTAACTCAGAGACCTCCTTTAGATATAGCAATACATAGAATTCAACCTGGAGATCAGGTATTAATAAAGACCTGGAAGGAATCCTCATTAACCCCTTATTGGGAAGGGCCCTTTGTTGTTCTTCTTACCACAGATACAGCAATTCGTACTGCTGAAAAAGGCTGGACTCATGCATCGAGAGTTAAAGGACCGGTAGAATTATCTTCCCCAAAGTGGATTATAACATCCAAACCAGGAGATCTTCAAATGAAAATCAGAAGAACAGGACTGGTAAATGAACCCTTACGAGGAGAAAGTAAAAACTGACTTATACCAGTGGTTCCAACTACCCCTGGGGACACTCTTTAAAGAATAAATATGGCATCCTGGTGTAATAATGAACGGATACCCTATCAGATGAGAGAAGCTGAAATATGTAAATTAACAACTGAAATACCTGAACCTTGGAGGAAACTTCAGGGTATACCTTGCATAAAGCATCTCACTTCGGGCATGTGGAGTGAGTGACTTGTAAATGCATACAGTATGATAAGAAATGGTATTGTACTTCAACTTTACGTCATACTCATTGTATGGACTGTAGAAATCATCACTTAGTTGTAAGAAGAACTAGTGTGAAAATTTGTAAATTACTCTACAAATGAGAATTATTAATACCTGAAACCTAGGAAATATACAAGGAAAACTGGCATAACATTATAAAACAACATGCTACCAAAATTACTTGGGAGCGAACCCCAAAATAATTAGTTGATAAAGTAAAACCTGAAATGAGATTTTAAATAAATAACATGATTCTAAAACCACAGTGAGAAGGCTAAGTGAGCATAAAAGCAGAACTCCTGAAGAATACCACTGCTGCTGAGAAGAGCTAATACCTCATTGCTCCCTGCAAAGGAGTAGATGAAGGAGGCAGAGAGGTACAATTGTGGAGACAACTAACTCTGCGAAAACAAACTTGCCAATAGCCTATACCACCGAAATAAGACTGAAAATTAGATTACTGTTTACAAAGCAAATAAAGTTCCAGGTATTAAAGTTCTATGTCAGCAGGACCCCCCCTAGTTTTTCAGTTACAATGATAAGAATTATCTTATATGTAGTCTGAAAAGTTATAATAAAATTTGATAAGCAAATTACTGATAAATAAAAGAAGGGGGGAATTGAAATAGTTAATAAAGGCAAAGATAAATAATTTGCTAATCAAATTATCTTTGCAATGTTAGTGTTAGTAGTTAGTTTGAATTACAAATGTCAAACCACAATGTTATGTTACTATGGAAAGCTATATCTTACTATGTTAAACAAGTTCTGAATGTAAGCTTTAAATGTGCCTATAAAGATATGGATAAAAGGGCATAGCCGAGCGGTACAACCCCCGGCACAGCCTGTCGCAGCCGAGCGAGGAGCAGCGGAGCAGCCGTGGCAGCAAGCTGCCCGAGGGAGGAGCCGGCCCAAGGGAAGAGCCACTCGCCCCGCTCCGAGAGCAGCCGCTGCCATCTGAGGACCACCTCCATCTGGGACCTGCCACCCGGCATCCAGGCGCCGCCTAAAGGGGAGGGAATAGCGGCACATATAAAAGATCATTGCACGTTTTTGTCGGGAAGACCGTTGGTGGAACAGGAGTTTCCCCGGGTCTTCCAGCGCGCTGTTTTGCTTATTTGCCTTCAATAAATTTCTACAATATATTTAAAAGAAAAAATTTATATCTGGTCATTTGACTATAACACCCAGGACTGTGCTCAGAGAGCACTCAGGCCTTGCAGCCACAAAGGGGCTCAGGAGGACAGTGTGGAAGTAGAAAGAGCAGCTCTTCAAAGCCCAAGCTCTGCTGCTCCCTGGCAGTGCTGCTGTGCTGGGATTCTTGTCCCCTTGCCCTTTGCAAATATCCCCTGTCTTGCAGTGTGCTGTGCTTTAGGAACAGCTGAGAAGAAGGGTCTTGGACAAAGAAGGCACTGCAGGGTCCTTTACTTTGTTTAAATACTCAGAAAGCACAATTTATCATTTTTACAACTCTGGGTCAAATTCAATGGGTAGGCACAAAATTAGAAGGCAGATGCATAAAAATATTTAATTGCAAAGAAAATTTTTCTAAGAAGAACCTGATGACCTCCCCTAAAACCTGAGCAGGAAGGTTTGACCTCTTCTGAATACTACACATCAGAACACAGGCATTTTATTGCTACTGAAAACCATCCAGTCATCATTTTCCTTATGGCATCCCTGAGCTCCTGGTTCCTCAGGCTGTAGATGAGGGGGTTCAGGGCTGGAGGCACCACTGAGTACAGAACTGAGAGGGCCAGATCCAGGGATGGGGAGGAGATGGAGGGGGGCTTCAGGTGGGCAAAGAATGAGGTGCTGACAACCAGGGAGACCACAGCCAGGTGAGGGAGACAGGTAGAAAAGGCTTTGTGCTGTCCCTGCTGAGAGGGGATCCTCAGCACAGCCCTAAAGATCTGAACATAGGAGAAAACTATGAAAATAAAACAAACAAAGCCTAAACATGCACTGAACACAATAAGCCCAATTTCCCTGAGGTAGCCTGAGTGTGAGCAGGAGAGCTTGAGGATGTGAGGGATTTCACAGAAGAACTGGCCCAGGGCATTGCCCTGGCACAGGGGCAGGGAAAATGTATTGGCTTTGTGCAGCAGAGCATTGAGAAACCCAGAGGCCCAGGCAGCTGCTGCCATGTGGGCACAAGCTCTGCTGCCCAGGAGGGTCCCGTAGTGCAGGGGTTTGCAGATGGCAACGTAGCGGTCGTAGCACATGATGGTCAGGAGGGAAAACTCTGTGGAGATGAAGAACAGAAAGAAAAAGAGTTGAGCAGCACATCCTGTGTAGGAGATGGTTGTGGTGTCCCAGAGGGAGTTGTGCATGGCTTTGGGCACAGTGGTGCAGATGCAGCCCAGGTCTGTGAGGGAGAGGTGCAGCAGGAAGAAGTCCCTGGGGGTGTGCAGGTGCTGGTCGCAGGCTACGGCGCTGAGGATGAGGCCGTTGCCCAGGAGGGCAGCCAGGGAGATGCCCAGGAAGAGCCAGAAGTGCAGCAGCTGCAGCTCCCGCCTGTCTGAGAATGCCAGGAGCAGGAACTGGGCCGTGGAGCTGCTGTTGGGCATTTGCTGCATCTGGATATGGGAACCTGTTCAAGGACAGTGACAAGTTAGGGCATAATGGTCTAAAAAAAATCAAAGCTGCTTTCCAACACCCCTCTCACTGCTCCACTGGTTTTCTTTTTCTAGGG
>NW_026087107.1:0-8081 GCF_022539395.1 Myiozetetes cayanensis
GGAGGCCAAGAGTGGCTCAGCAATTGCACAGGAGAGATGGGGCTTTTTTTCCTGGGTGGAAATGCATTTGTTTGGTGTCAGATTCCTTTCCCTGCTATTGTCAGTCTTAGACCCCAAATGGCATAAGAGTGAAGATTCCTCCCAGACAAAAGGTGCCAGCACAGTGTAACAGGGTGAGTTCGAAAGGGTGATGAGATTGAAAACCAAGACACTGCTGAAAGCTCAACATGAAACCCAATATTTATTACAGAAAGTGGCCAAGTAAACAGGAACACGAGAGACAGGAAAGGAGTAAACTAAGCCCTCAGTGAAACCCCCACTCACGCAGGTGTGTTTTACGAGGTTGTCTTACCGACCCCAAGATAACCAGAATTCCCCACAGCAGAGGCTGCATCCTCGGAGGGTCAGCAGGCTCACAAAGATAGCGGCGTCCCCGCAGAAGGCAACGTTGTCCTTCCTGTGAAGTTTGAGAGCCCCGAGCACGAGCCACCTGCATTTTTATCCAATGAGCCGGGGATGTCTCCCTGGGCCGGTGTGGCAGCACCGCCCAGCCAGAGGCCCTTGGTCCCTCCCCCGTTCTGTGAGTGCCCCCCTTCAGCCATGCGGGAGAACGTGGGGATTCCCCTCGCACTTGCGCTGTTTCACTCAAGGGCTCTGATCTATTTGGGTCTGGGGGCTTTACTTCATCCTCTCCTCTTCAGTTTCTCCTCCAAATGTCCCCTACATCCCCAACCGATCACAGAACACCAATTAAAACAGTTTATCCAAGAAATTGTCTCTCCAAGGACGAAGCTCCCTTTTATCAGTGAACTTGACAGGCAAAGAACAAAACTTTTGCAGGTGGCTGGGCCAAACACAGACCAAAAAATATCAACAATCCCTGATACACCTGCCCTGATTTCTGTGTTGAAGATGCTTCTTCAGCCCTTCTCTGGAGCTGCAGGGGCAGTGCCTGTGTGCAGAGCTGGAGGGAAGAGACTCCCAGCACAGCAGCACAGCCAGGGACAAGGGCACTTGTTCTTTCCACATCTCGACATTGGGAAAGGATGGGGAAGGTTGGGAAAGGTGTTAACAGGGTGGTTTTGCGTGAGGTGTTAAACATGGGAGCGGGTCTATCTTCACAATTCCCAAGAGAAGAGATGGCAGAAAGCTGCCCTTCAGGTTGTATTTGAAGGAACAGGAAAAGAGACCGAGGGTAAGGAGTTTCTTTCCTGGAGGGCAGGGCTGTCGTTCACTTGCAGGAGCCCCATACTGGAATTGTCAGTCCGACTTCCAAATTGGAGTGTGGACAAAGATTCCTGCCAGACAAAAGGTGGCAGGATAGAAAGCTCTTGCTGCCCATGGAGTGCCCAGGGTGTCCCACCAACTGCACCTGAAACCCGAAGGTTAAAGGCTTTCTTACCTGGGGGAAAGGCCGTGACTTCCCAAAGAGTCCCATGGCAGATGGGTGGGGCTGCACTGTGGGGGTGTGAGGCGTTGGTTCTTTGGTTTCCAGGGGCTATTCCAGAATGGAGAGGATGGGCTGGGACATCATAAAAGGGCACATGAGTGGGGCTGCATTCTGACCTTGTGGGGTGTTGGTTCTTTGGTTGCCAAGGGCTATTCCAGAACAAGGAGGGTAGATTGTGACATCACAAAAGGTCCTCAAGCACATGGGTTGGTTTAGTGGGTGGACCCTGGCTGGATTTCAAACACCCACTAAAAGCTGCCACCTCCCCCTCCCTCTGCAACTCCACAGAGGAGAGAAAAAAACAGCTAAGGATTCCTGAGTAGAGATAAGGGTGGGGAGAAAGTCACTTCCTAATGGGTAAAACAGACTCAAAGTAGGGATAGTACTTAAATTTACAACTGACAGGATAAAAACCAAGAGTGAGAAATAGAACAGTCTGAAATCACCTTCCCCCCACCCCTCCTTCCACCTTCTCCCTCCTCCCCCCAGCGGTGCAGGGAAACTGCAATGAGGGTTACAGTCAGTTGTTGTTTCTGTCACTTCTCAGGGAGAGGAGTTGGATCCTTCTCTGCTCCCATAGGGGTCCTCCCATGGGAGACAGTCCTGGATGGACCTCTCCAGTGAGTCCATCCCTCAGGCAGCAGCTCTTCCCACCCTGCTGTCCTGTGGGTCTCTCCTCCATGGGGTCAGTCCTTCAGGGATGAGCTGACCCGGCGTGGGTCCCCCACAGGGGCCACGAGTCCTGCCCGGGAAAAACCTGCTCCAGCCTGGGCTTCCCTCTGCACGGGCTGCAGGTCCCTGCCAGGACCTGCTCCATCCTGGGCCTGCCCCGGGGTCACAGACTCCTTCCTGCATCCCCCTGCTCCAGCGTGGGAGCCTCCATGGGCTGCAGGGGGGTCTCTGCACCCCGATGCTCCCCCAGGGGCTGCAGGGTCTCAGCTCCAGCACCTGGAGCAGCTCTTGCCCCTCCTTCTGCACTGCCCTTGGGGTCTGCATTGCTGTTCCCATGTTCCCACTCCGGTCTGCCCTGGTTGTAATTCCTTCTGTCCCTAAATCTCTTATCCCAGAGCTGTTCCTGTTGCTCCTGATGGGCTCAGCCTTGGCCAGCAGCAGTAAGTCCGTCCTGGAGCAGCTGGTATTGGCTCCACGGGGCAGGGGAAGCTTCTGGCAGCTTCCAGCAGAAGTCACCCCTGTAGTCCCCCCGCTACCAAAACCCAACCACAGAAACCCACTGTCTTGTGCAGCTCTTTCTCCAAGCCAAGCAGGTGGGAGTTGGTGCCAAGGAGCTGAAACCTGCAGGCCCAGCCTTTAGTGGAGGAAGCTCAGATTGGCCAAGGCTGTTTTGAGTCCCAGGGGTTTGGTGAGGGAATGGTGGAGTGGGGATAGGGATAAAATCTGATGGATTGTCAGACACAAAGGGTCTTGATTTTCGTATCAATTCAGACTGAATTAGGAGGTGCTTGGGATCAATATTGACTGGGGATTGCTGATATCAATGTAAAAACGGTAAAAAAGTAAACAGGCCACAAAAAAGACATCTTTATTTGTTGTTTTATTAATACAATATATTCACTTGGATTGACTTCTGAGATCTGAATAATTAACCACAAAAGAATTAAAGACTTAGAAGGAAATTATTCCCAGGGGCTTGTCTGGTTAAGATGCCATCACTGAGAAGAGAGTGTGGAGGAATGAGCAGACAAGGACACCATCCCTGGGGCTGGGGAAGCAGGAACTCAGAGTCACTGGTTCCAGGTGGCAAATGGACTGTGGGATGTTTCTGTGAGAGTCCATAATGGGTGTGCTGTTTTCAGGGGTAGTCCAGTTTAATTTCCTCCCCGTGGCCAGTGCAGGGCTGTGTTTTGGATTTGTACTGAACACAGGGTTGATAATCACAGAATGACAGAATATGCTGAGTTGGAAGGGACCCACAGAGATCATTCAGTCCAATCCTTAGCCCTTGTGATGGTTTGAACTTGGCTGTCTGCCAAATGCCCAGTCTCTCAGTAATAACCCCTTCTCCTTCCTTTCTTTTCTTAGGGTAAAGGAAAAAAAAAAAAAAAAAAAAAAAAAAAAAAAAAAAAAAAAAAAAAAAAAAAAAAAAAACAAAACTATAAAAATTGAAGAACTCAAAATCAAACTAGTTATATAAAAATATATATTTTACCTATATTGCAGTTATATACAATTAAAATGCTGTGTACACAGTGAAGGGAATCTAAACACTCCCCAAAGGGAAAGGGAAAGGGGAAAAAGGGACAAAAAGGGACAAAAACAGGATATACAGATATACACAACCAAAGCCAAGAACTAGTAAAATAATTATGAAAACAATCTCACCCCGTCCCTCAGAAAAGCAAGATTGGCAGACAAGGCCGGCACGCTCCAATTTTCCACGTGCCAGACCAGAGGTCACTGCAGGCTCAGCCTCCAGATAAGCGAAGACCAACACAGTGACCACTGCTCCTGAACCTCATGAGAAGAGAAGAGAAGAGAGCGAAGGTCTCTCCTCCCTTCTTATTTATACCCTGGTCTATGTAAAAATTGTATGGAATACTGGGAACATGGCCATTTCCTTGGTTACACACTGGTCACCAAGGAAGGTCTAGATTAAAACTAACCCAACCCTTCACGGGACCATCCCCAAGGCTCACACCATGAGCCTGAGAGGATCATCCAAACACTCCTTGAGCTCTGTCAGCCTTGGTGCTGTGCCCACTGCCCTGGGAACCTGTTCAGTACCCAACCACCCTCTCGGGGAAGAACCTTTTTCCAGGATCCAGCCTAACCCTGCCCTGACACAACTCCAAGCCATTCCCTCAGTCCTGTCCATGGTCCCCACAGAGCAGAGATCAGGACCTGCTCCTCCTCTGCCCCTACCCAGGATGTTGTGACTGCAGTGAGGTCTCCCCTCAGTCTCCTCTTCTCCAGCTGAATACACCAAGTGCCCTCAGTGTCCTCACACACCTTCTCCTCTAGGCCCTTCCCCATCCTTGTGACCTCCTTTGGACACTCTCCAATGGCTCAATCTCTCCCTTCCATTGTGTCCCCCCAAACTGCCCCAATCTTGCAGGTGAGGCCGCCCCAGGGCAGAGCAGAGTGGGACAATCCCCTCCCTGATGCCCCCAGCACAGGCTTGGCCCTCCTGGCTGCCAGGGCACTGCTGACTCAGGGCCAACTGGCACCCACCAGCACCCCCAGGGCCCTTTCCCAGCACTGCTTCCCAGCCTCTCATTCCCAGTGTGTCCGTCCAGCCGGGGTTGCCCCATCCCAGGGCAGGATCCGGCCCTTCCCCCTGGGGAAGTTCTCAGGGCTCCTCAAGAGCCGGGAGGTCACTTTGCTGTCCCAGGGGCTCCATGGGGACCTCCCAGGGCTCGTCCTGTGCAATCTCCTGGAATCAAAGGCTCTGTGGGGACACTGCAGGGCCATGTGCAGTCCAGGGGCCATTGGGACACTGGGGAAACTCATGGAATGAAGGGACCACTATTACACTGCTGAATGCCATGGAATCCAAGGGCCATTGGGACCCTGCAGGGCCTCCTGGAGCTGAAGGGACCATTGTGACACTGTCAAACCTGGTGGAACCAAGGGCCCAGTGAGACAGTGCAGGTCCTCAATCAACCCAAGGTAACATGGAAAGCACAGAAACTCATGGCATCAGGGGGTGACTGTGACACTGTGGGAACTCATGGAATAAAGAGGCCATTGGGACACTGCAGGACCTCATGGAACCTTTTCTGTTGGGAAACACAAAGGGATGTGTGGGAGTGTTTCACTGACAACCAGGAGAATTTTGGAGAGGGACCTTTACACACCCAGATCTTGATGTGTCCACACATCTCTGCCTGGGTGTGGGTGTTGTTGCCTTAAGAGACCATGGAGAAAAGGACTCCAGACCAATTCAGGTAAGAGACAAGATAAAGAGACCTGGTCCTTTAATGAGTTGTTAGGCCTTTAGGAATACATACCATGTGTGCCCCCCAGACAGAGGGGTTCTATGATTTTATAATAAGGTCCATCCAATCCCAGGTTTATGCAGCCCTGGTTCTGCCCCATTCTGCCCCCTGACACACCCCTTCAGGAATTGAGTTTGGAGTCTTTGGGATCCCTTCTTCCTCATCTTCATCTTCTTCACAGCACACACAATCTTGGGAGTTCCTAAAAAGTTCTGCCTAGAAGGTCACTGTGTCTGTGTGATGTCTTCTGGTCCAGGTCAGAAGTATAGAGGATAGAGGGATTGATATGGAATGGGGTAGTAGGGTTGGGTGTGTGTAAATACTATGTTAAGGGTAAGGGATATAATACAGCTACATTAAAATATATTCACTACACAACTAGTTCTAAAATATAAAAAAGTTAAAAAAACCAAAAAGGTCTGAGATATCAGTGTGAATTGACTCTGGTGTGAGTGTTGTTACTGTGAATCTATAATTCTGTCACTGTTCAATTGTAACAAATTATATTGAATCCCTTGATAACTGTTAAGATGGTCAGTGATTAAGTGCTACTAATCTCTTCTGCCCCCTTATCTTTGGATCCAAACCCATTGCACCTTGACCCTCTTGCATCCCAAGGCTCTGTGGAAATCATTCCCTTTCATAAAAAAAAAGCTTTTTTTTGCGAGATGTTCTTTGAAATTTTTCTCCTTAGCTAAACTACAAAACAACTCCAATTAGTTGTTGAAGAATTGAAAACATGAAGTCAATTAAAAGAAGGAAATGAATTTGTTTTTCTGTATTTTAATGAGCCCCACAGTGTGTTTAGAGACAAGTCCATCATCCTGAAGTACTGAGAGAAGATTGAAGAAGCTGCTCAAGAAGTCAGAAGCCAAAGCCCAAGTCCCTTGAAGCATTGCTGGGCCCCACTGAGGGCAGGCACTGACAAAGCCTCCCCAGGGACTCCTTCGAGCAGATCCTTGCAGGCCAGGAGTGCAGGCAGACAAAGGAAAGTTGCTTGTGGTGGCCTGAGGGGCAGAGGCAGCTGCCAGAGCCAAGGGCACAAAGGTCTTGGTGCCTTTGGGCCTTGCAGCCCTGCCAGAGCCCTTGGCCATCTCTGCTGCAGGCTGTGCTCCCCTGGCCCTGCTGCTCCTCTGGCCTTGCAGGCTGCACACACCCCTCCTGCTTTCCCACCCCCCTCCCAGCAGCATTTCTGGGCCCTCCCTGATGGCTCTGCTGTCCCCCAGCTCTGGCTGCTGCCATGTGCACTTGGCCTTCTTGGCTTTGCTGCTGAGCTCCTGTGCCCCAGGACATCCCTGAGAGAGCCCAGGCCCTTCTGCTGGGGGTCCCTGCAGAGCTGAGCAGATCCAGGTCACCTCCCATTGCTCTGCCAACCCCTTGGGGCTGCTCTGGGCCCTGCAGGTCCTTGCCCTGCTCCCAAGGGCTGTGGGGGTGCTTCATGGTCAGGGCTTGGGCTTTAGAGCTCAGGGTGGGGATTGGGCAGAACTTTGGCAGGTTTGTTGTTCTGCTGGCAGGGTCTGGTTCATGATTAAGGGAAGAGGGTTTGGGGCTGGGTCAGGATTGAAACTTGGCTTTTCATACATGTAATACAGGATTGGGAATGGGGTGGGCCTTGAATTCAAATAAGAGTCTGGAGTTCTGGGTTTTCCATTTTTTCTGTTTTGGAATTAGAGCGGTGGATTACTTTCAATGGGAGGGAGAGCACTTTTGGGTAGTGTTGAGGTTATAAACAGAGTAAAGATCCATCAGGAATGTTTGTACAGTCAGTGTTTCAGCACCCTCAATATTACGGGAAACTGTTTTTATCTCATCAAAAACTTTCATATTTGTTGGACGTGTCTTTTTTCTGCACCCAAATATCCCATCCAGATTTTCCCAGTTCTGCTGACCTCCCCAAAACCTTTCATCTGGATGGGGTCACGTTTATGATGACCTTCCTCACCCCTGAGCATCGTCCTACCCTCCTTGGCCAGTCAGTCCCTGGGGACAGCCCTGGCAGCCCAGCCCCCAAGGGCACAGGATGTGCTGCTGTGCTGGAGAGGACCCTCCTCAGCCTGTGCAGCAGGGCTGCAGGTGGGGGATTCCCTGCCCCTCCCCAGCTGGGCCCTTCCTACCTCTCACACTTGGGCACTGGAGCTTCCCCCGGGCATCTCTGGGGCTGTGACCACCCCTGGGACTGCTCTGGGAAGTCATGTCCTGAAGCCAAGAGTGTGGGTTTTGGGAGAGGGTGAAAGCTTCTACAGAACAGAACTCTTGGTAATTGCTCAAGGCTTCCTTTCCAACATTTCAAGGGTTACTTTTTTATTTATACACATTTCCATAATATTTTCATAGGGTTTTTTTTACTGAAAAACCAAACCCATATTCTGTGACCTGATTCGTTCACTGTATGAACAGCTTTGTACAGCTACTTATCAAAATAAATTTCCTACCAATGATTCAAATGAAGAAATATTGCTCAGAGGAGTTCCTGAACTTTTTGAAGGTATTTCACATCTCTAATTTTGCCTCTTTTTCCCCTCAGTCCCGTGGGGTGTCACTTGCTCTGCCCTGTCTGAGATGCCCCACGGCCTGAGGGATGGACAAGGCAATTGTGATTGTTCTTGGCTGGTCTGTGACCACTGTCCTGGGGCAGCTTTCCCAGGGTGTGCAGCACATGGCAAAGACCAGACCCC